>NC_061484.1:28047361-28159881 GCF_022539355.2 Hippoglossus stenolepis
CGGAAATAATTTAAATTTAAACTTTTAACAAAAATACAGACAGTGTTTTGATTGTATTCTCCTCCTGTGTGTTAATATAAACTATCCTTCAGATGCTGAGCAGGTGATTTTAGCACTCTGACTTTTACAGCCTTCACCCCCCCCTCCTTTTCATTGCACCAGAACCTTAAACCATCAATACTCAGGATTTCCAGATGTGTCACAGCTGTATATCAAGCCCATCATATTGCACATGAACAATACTGACTGACCAACAGCATCACCTGGCAAACTGAGTCATCAGTCTAACCACACTGCTAATGTCTCCTGTCTGTTGTCTAGGGAAGTCAGTGATAATCATGAATATCATCAGGCTGACTCTGGTGGTCATGCTGGTTCCAGTGCTTGTCTGGACTCTGTGGACGAGGTAAAACAATACAAATCCATCAGTTCACCCTCTGCTCTTTTACTGTCTTCTTCAAATGTCTTCAAACACTAGTTTCAGTGTTATGAAGTTCATTTTGTCAAATGTTGTGTTTGTTGTTGTTTTCGATCCAGGATGAAGAAAACTCTGAGCTTGAAATCAGAAGCGAAGGAAGCTGTGGAGATGATGAAGGTGAGAGACAGTGAGGCCAAAAGAATGACTCCATATCACTGTTTTCATCTCACTATGTTAGAGAAAGAGATAAAACATTTCTTGGATCAGCTACTTTGTCTGAATCTGCCCCAAAATGTAAAAGGTTCTTTCCATTGACCGTATATTAAAATGGACGTAGACTCTGGGTCTAGAAAGTGAAGTGAATGATCCACTTAGAGTCAAATAGACCATAAAGCACCGCAGGCATTGGGGCATGGATACCATGTGATTGACAGCTAGTACTGGGTGCAGGTCGCAGGTTTAGGTGGGTGGGCAGTGTCCTTGGGCCCTAAGTCAGGCTCCACCCCCTCTCCTCCAAATATGGTTACTTCTGGTTTCAAAAAACCAAGATGGCGCTGGACAACATGTCAAAAATGGAGGCTTCAAAATGGCAGCTCACAAACCAATGGGAGACGTCACGGTGCGTTGACACTTCTTTCTTGGCCCATGTCCCATCCTTCCACCAAGTTTTGTGGAAATCAGTTTAGCAGTTTTTGTGTAATCCTGCTGATGAACAAACAAACGAATGGACAGGGGGCGCAACAACGTTCAAACTATTTTGAATGAACTGTGATTATGTGCAGGTTTCATGAATAAAGTCCAGTGAGGCTTAATATTTTCTCATCTCTCCCCCATCAGTCACACAACTGTCCTGAGTATGACGCACGTCTGCAGCACAGACAGAAGACACAGAGGAGCAGGAAGACCTGGTGTGAAGCCTCAGGTCAGAGCCACTGTGACAAACACAACCAAGATGGACGACTTCAGAGTACATCCGTACAAGCGAGTTTTACAGAAACCATAGTGTGTAGTTATTAAATACAGGAAATCTGTCCAAGCAACAAAATATCTGAGTGCAAGCGCAGAGTTTGAGCACAAGCAGAGCAAATCTAAGCACCAGCAGGAGCTGTGTGAGTGCAAGCGCAGGGTTTTGAGTAAAACACCACGAAATCTGAACGTGCAAGTCCAGCTCTCAAACTAAAAGACCACGCTTTTAATAAAGAGGAAAACACCCGCACATTTCCTTTCTACTCATGGTTTCCTGTTTTCTTTTCTCTTCAGGTGCACTGTGATTGGTTGATGAAAGTATGTGAGAGGAAACAGGAAGTATCTCTCTTTCCATCCCCGGTTGCAGCAGCAGCAGTTTGTACAGCATGACCTTTAGAGCAAGAGTATTGTTGTGTTGTTTCTTTTCTTTTTCTTTTCTGATGGGTCCAGTCGTCCAGTTTTCGCAGCTTTATTTCTGTGAGCTTTAGTTCTGATGTTGGTTTAGGTTGAAGGAAGATTCTCAGGTCCTACGACCCTTTGTGGGTTGGTGTGTTGGGTTTTCCTTCTTTTGTCCATTTTGCCGGCCTGTTGTTGAAGTTGTTGTCTTTTCTGCAATAAATTGACTTTTTTTTGCTGTTACCCTCTGAACTATGTTGGACGTCTTGGTGATGAGCCTTTGAGGCTGTGGTAACACCACGTGACTCATCTCGTGTCTTATACATGATATTAATGTGGTTATTACATGGATAATGAATTATTATGTATCGTGATTTTATGATTCTTTCTTAAATAAATGTTTTTGGTCTTTTGTTTTCACTCCTTATCTATTTGTTTGTTTGTTTTTCAGCAGAATTACACCAGAAAACTAAAAACTGATTTTTCCTCAAACTCATCAAATTTGGGCAGGAATCCTGATAAAGGGGCGGAGCCAGGAGCCTGTTTGTATCACTTTCTTTATAATTGTGAGACTGATGAAAACAGTCAGGATTATTTAGAGGACTGGTTTCTATGAGTGATTGAACTCTGGTGCAGCTCGATTGAATTGAGGGAGATTGAATTGATGGAGGCTGGCATGTGCACACATAGACACCAAAGGGGGCTTGAGCCACTGCCCTTTTTCTTCCTCGAGAGAAAGTGCCCTTTTTTAAATACATGAATATTATATTCCTGTTTGCGCACAGCTTCCCTGTCAAACAAATATATTGAAATATAATAAAAACTCTAAATATCAGGTGGGGAGATTAGACTAGTCTCTGTACCCTCCCTCCCTCCACGTCTCCTGCACAGAGCTGAGCACTGGAGCTGTGGACATTTCTCCATTCTTAGAAGCATCGCGACTCGGACTCTGAATAATTCTAACAGCGCTGCTCCAGGACAGACACTCGTTAAAGATCCGGTCTGTGTCAGAGTCTCTGTCGGAGTCTGCTTCCTCCTCACTCCTCCTCTGACCTGCGCTCACTTTACACTTTAACATTAAACACCAGCACTGATCACAAGTTATCAGGACACCTACAGGACTGACGTTTACTTTGTGTTGGTTTGATTCGCTTTAGAGTTTATGAGACACATGTTTAAACCTGCGACACAACACGAGACGTGACGTGACACAGTCAGGACATCAGGGTTAAAGTGAGAGAACCATCCGGAGTCATGATCCGACATCATCGATTAATAACTAAATACATGTGATTATCAGTTTGTGTGAAGAGGGACAGAGACCAACAAACACACAGACACACACACAGAGACACACACACACACACACACACACACACACACACACACACACACACACACACACACACACACACACACACACACACACACACACACACACACACACACACACACTCCTGCAGACAGAAGAGTTCCTCCCGCAGATTACGACGTAACACAGTGTTTTAACACCATGGGACATTGTTGATGTGGAAAACTTTGACTTTTAGTTTTCACAATACACCCAGACCACAAAGTTGATCCAACTTGAAAAAAGTAAGTAAACTAACCCTAACCCAAGTTTACTTCATATTTACTTATTAATTTAATAAAAAAACTGCATTTACAAAATTTTGGCAGATTGTTCAAACTTAAAAGCAGCAAGTGAAGTTAACTCTCATAGTAAAACCAGCTCGTCTGATTTAACTGAATAGTTGTGTTTACTCTGGCTACAACCATATAACTGCGTTTTTAAACAAAAACGATCTCTCTCCACGTTCTGCTTGTGCTTTAATGTAGTATCAGACTAATCAGAACAATCAGTTCCAGAGCTGAGGTGGAGTTCATGTGAATTTCACAGTCGGGAACTAATTCTTCTGATTATTCCGACTCCAGGTTAACGCATGTGATGGAAATCTGGAAATACAAGAGGCTGGAAACAATAAAGTTATCTACGTGTATTTTAATAGGGGCTTTCTGCAGAAAGGATCAACACAGAGTCACAAGGATCTCAGAGTGAAGATGGAGAACAGTCCAATACAAGGATCTTATATAGGAGGACTAAGGCTGTCTCTCTGAACCAATCCAGACTGGTTCTGTAGGCGCAGGAGAGAGAGGAATCTAAACACAAACAACTGATTTACATGTGTTTCCTAAGGACATAAGCAGACATACATTCTGTTCTTTGGAGAGTAAATAAGTGGCTAAAGGGTCTGGCAGTTTTCAGGTCATAAACAGTTCAGACCATAAAACAGCTCAGGTCATAAAGTCTTTAGACAGGTCTGCAAAAACTTACACTCAACTACAAAATAGTTTTCAACCACACTTAGTTAATTTTTCCAATACATGTCCCTCCTTTTTGTCATTTATGACGACATAAGAGAACTACTGTAAAAAATCAAATACATCAATTCACAAGGATTCAAAATGCATCATCATCAGCACTGTAGAAGAAAGCAAACTGCTGTTGCTGTGGACACAGGCATCCTGACATGTAGATTTACAATCCTGTGTCACCCTCGCGTTGAATGGGGTCATAAAAGGTTGTAGAAGGAAGCAAGGAGTCATAAAGACCTGACTGAGGAGCTGGCCCAATATTCAGATGATTGGGAAAACAACTAATACAGTTCTTGATGGGAGGAAAAGTACAGTTCCTCTAAGGCCACACAGGCCTGGCTGTATTCACTGTGTGTACAGTGGGTGGATGGTCTGGTCCTGGAACTCTCTTGCAGTGCCTGGAATCCACGTTGTCATTTCAGCAACCTCGTCTGCTGTGTGTGTTGTTAGCAGGTTCTGGTACGGTCCTGTAAGTTGGAGTTCCTGTAAGTGAGCCGTGGGGGTGGTTGAGTCGACCTGAAAGAATGTGTGAAGCAGGTAGTGGCTGGCGAGCAGTTGCTCTTGCTGTTGCACCCGCTCCGGCATTACCCTGTGATACTGGGTCATTATTAAAAGTGTGAGCATCACATTTACATACTGCAACCTGTTTGGGGAGGAGGACAGCATCAAGCATCAGAGACACTAGAGCATGATATACAATTGGTTTGTCTCTGTTTCCAAATCGTGCAAAATGATGTACTACACCACATGCATATCTACTGTCTATGTAGATATTGACCCTTTTCCCTTCAGTCAATTTGCATGCTTCCATGAGAGCAGTGAGCTCTGCTGCTTGTGCAGACAGAGAAGCAGGGAGTGGTCGTGCAATCAATGTATCATGTGCTGTTACCACAGAGAAACCAACTTGATTTGCTCCAGTGTCTGAATTGCGAGATGCTGATCCATCCACGAACAGTTCAAAGTCTGGATTCTGCAACGGTGTTTCCTGTAAGTCTGGTCTGGGGAAACAAACTTCGGTTATTGTTACTACACAGTTGTGTTGTTCACCATCTCCTTCTGATTCGAAGAAGAGTAGCTGGGTTTAGAACATTACATCTTTTCACAGTGATGTTAAGCATTCCCAACAGAATAGCATGTTATAGATAGCATCATAGACACAGCATTTGGGATCAGCAGGGTGAGTGGGGAGTATCCTACTAAATCCTTGGATACCATGACAGTCTTATCTGAAGCTGCTACAGCTCTAAGACAAGTAAGGAGGTCCTGCAGCAACAGGATCAAGTTTTGCTGAGAAAAATGCCACAGGTCTCTGTTTGCCCCCATGGTCTGGGAGTAGCACTGATGTCATGTAGCCCCCCTTCTCGTCAACTGCCTGTGTGAAAGGTGGGACAGGGTTCAGTAGTCCTAAGGTCGGGGTCGTTTGTAAGGTCAGTTTCAAGTCAGTGAAAGCTTTCTCTGCGTCATCAGTCCATGTCACCTTACTATATGCTTGTAGGCCTTGCCTGTAAGGATTAGCTGAGGGCTCCTCGAGGACAGCATAGTTAGGAATAAATGATCTGCAATAAGAGCACATTCCCAGGAATGACATCACTTGTTTCTTTGTGACAGGTTTTGGAATATTTTGAATTGCTAATACTCTCTTAGGGGAGAGGGATTTGCCCTCTGCTGTGATCACATGCCCTAAAAATGAAACTTGTTCTTTTACAAACTGCAATTTTTTAAGGCTCGCTTTGTGGCCTTCTGCAGCTAAATGTTTTAAGAGAGCCACAGTATCATTTTCACATTGTTCTTTAGTTGGAGCACAAATCATTAAATCGTCAACATATCGTAAAAGTGCACTTCCTGGTGTTATCTCTAATGATCTTAAGCTTTCTTTTAGTGCCTGGTTGTAAATGGTCGGTGATTCACAATAGCCCTGACACAGGCGTGTGAATGTATAACTTTCTCTGTTGAACTCAAATGCAAACCAGTATTGGGTGTCTTTATCAATTCGAACGCTGAAAAATGCATTTGCCAGATCAACAACAGAGAACCATTTACTATCTGGCGGAAGTTGGGAAAGGATTGTATAAGGATTTGGAACAGACAGAGCGCATTGTTGTACTGCGGCGTTGACAACTTACAAATCTTGGATGAATCGCAAATCATCAGGTTGTGTTTTATCAAAAATATTCTTCCCCGGAAAAATCGAAGTGTGCACTAGTGAATCCTTGCAAGGAACAATTACACCTGCCCTCAATAGAGAGTTGAAAACTGGTGTAATACCATCGATGGCTTTCTGTTTCAGTGGACATTGTCAGATTATGGTGTGATAACCATAGGTTCCATGTTTTAAATTAAACCCACATCATGATTACCTCTGAGCCCTTAAAATGTTGTTTGTATAATGTAAATATACATGTGCATATTGGGCGTCTGTGTGTGTGTCTGGTACCAGTTAAACAGTCCTGAATCTGTGAACAACAGATGTAAATCATTTTCTAAACACTTTCAAAAATGGAATATACTGAACCACAGGATCTGATGTCTTTTCCCAAATGTCAGCATTGACTCATTTTTTATCCACGGTCCCAAGTCTTGCCATTCATCATTTTTGTGTTTTGACAGCAAGACATGTGAGTGTGAACCAGGGACGTCAAAAAAGGAAAGCATCCTCTGAATATCTGTGAAGGAACTGAGAGGGTGACTTATTTTCTGGTTTGAGTAAAATTACAGAAACAGCACATCTATGTTCATTCCAGAACATGCAACTTAGCGTTAAATTCTCTTTCACACAACTTTCTTCACAACTTTCTCTAAACCATCTTTTTTCAAATCCTGAATCTTTCCCTTTGTGTTTGAGTGCAGTGCAGTGTAAATCTTCTGGATGTCTGTTCTTAGTGTGACTGAATGTGCCTTATCCACTAGATCTGTGTTGATTGATGTGACAACAGATGAACAGAGCTTCCATTCATACGCATATAGCAGTGAATCAGCATTATACTTAATGCATGTGTAAATCTGTGGTGGATCCAGATCAGCCGTTCGGACCACTATGACTCCTGATGCGGTGGAAACGATAAAAATATCCAAAAGACACATTACATCTCTTCCCATCAAATTAATTGGACAACATGAGGATAGCAAAAATGAACACTTGGATTTTTCAGTGATGCCTCATATTATATTATATTATAATATCACCTCATATTAAGGGAGTCGTGAATTTTTCAACCACGGTGTTTCCTAAATCCAACACAGATCTAACAACTCATTCGCTCATTTTCGGAGGTGTGTCAAACATATCACTCTTGATGACTGAATGTGTTGCTCCTAAATCTAAAAGGAATATAATCTCATTCCCTAGCACTGTGAGTGTGTGCGTTGGCATATTAGCATATACATCTCATTGATATTTAACATATGTTCCTAATAGTAGTTTGTCTTTCTTCTCTAAAAAAATCTTTACTTCTGTGATAAGTGTTTGTGTTGGTGTGGTGCATTCACCCTCTTGATGTTTGAGGTGTTCCTCACGGTCTCGTTCTCTGTTCAAAGTTGCTGGTTCCTCCCTCTCCTCCATCCCCGCCTCGGTTCAATCAGCCTTGGCAGGTTGTTGCCGTTTCTTCGGACAATTTCTTGCCCAATGTCCCTTCTCTCCACAGTGAAAACAAATGTCCCAATCATCATTCCATTTGCCGTCTCCCCTTCTTCCTTGAAATCCTCTTCTTTTGCATCCGCGATGTACCTCTGAACATTGTCAGTGAAGCTTTATGCAGATCAGTCTCTCTTTTCTTCTTCTTTTCTTCATCTTTAATTAACTTCTTCGCATCAACGGCATGTGTTTTTATTAAGTTCTTCCTGAGTCCCACTTGATGCCTGTACGTTTTAACAGGCTGGCAACATCAGGTCACTTCAACCGTCGCGATTTGGGCTGGATCCTGTCCCAGTCCATATTGCCCGCTTGTCTGGTGCGAGGTGAAGAGAGCAGTTGTGGGTCTGGAACTTTATCAGGTGGAAAAGGTTGTGGAGCCTGGGCTCCTGCCTGCGGAACATTCGCTTCTGGTGGAGCTTGGTGTTGTTCTGGTTGTCGTCTTCTCGGCGGGGAAGAGTCGAGGTCGGAAACCTGCATTTTGAGACACTGAGACATTTGTGAGGTGTTATCTGTCCCTGCCAGTGTTTGTTTTCTGTCCCTATAATGCAATTCTTCTAACCACATTCCACATACCTTCCTATCTGCCTGAAATGTAAGATTTACTTTTCTGGCCTGACTTATTTTTTCTTTCTCCTCTAGCTTCAGTCTCAGCTGTTTTAGCTGCCTTATACTAAAACTCCCCCCAGTTGGAAACCCACATTCTTTCATTCACACTTGTATCAGACTTAATGCTGTGTCACCATAGTTCCTTCGCATGACGTTCATATTAGGATTACTCAGATCAGTTCCATTATCCAAATTTTCAAATTTTTCATTTACCTATGTAAAGAATTTTTTTTATTTTTATTTAGTATTCAATCAATCTCCAAAACGCTATCGTAAGGAGCAAATAGGAAACTTAGCAATATAAACATCCTCAAAATAATGTAATACCTCCTATCTAATATAATCAACAGTAATTTCCTCTTATAATTACTTAGTTACTGTTAATTTCTTAATTCATCTCTTTTTTTTCTTTTTTTTTTTCTTTTTTAATACACTTTCAAATATCCTGCCTGACCAACATGAATCATAGTGCCTTAAAGAAGTTTTTCTAGACTTGTTTCACACAATGCAAATACAACTCAGTATTATGTCCTCTCTGTGGTTGTGTTATTTAACAAACTCTTTTTAAGGTACCTCGTCAGTCTACCTTCCAGGTTTATTCTAAACCCTTGGTTAAAAATGTACGGGGCTTTCACCCGTCTGGAGATCTTATCCCCTTAGACCAACTTCTCCGTAAGACTATGTTTGCTGGTAAAAATACACTTGAAATCTCAGATTCTCACCAGATAGATCGCAGCGCTGAGACGATCCGGGCTCGGGTCTCGGTCCCTGCATCTCACCCGTCCTAATGGGGAGGTTAAGGTTGGAAACTTTTTTCCCAAGAAGATCACTCAACCAGAGACACCGAGTCCAGATGCGTCCAGTCGTGCGATCCCACTTCTGACACCAAATTGTGATGGAAATCTGGAAATACAAGAGGCTGGAAACACCAAAGTTATCTACGTGTATTTTAATAGGGGCTTTCTGCAGAAAGGATCAACACAGAGTCACAAGGATCTCAGAGTGAAGATGGAGAACAGTCCAATACAAGGATCTTATATAGGAGGACTAAGGCTGTCTCTCTGAACCAATCCAGACTGGTTCTGTAGGCGCAGGAGAGAGAGGAATCTAAACACAAACAACTGATTTACATGTGTTTCCTAAGGACATAAGCAGACATACATTCTGTTCTTTGGAGAGTAAATAAGTGGCTAAAGGGTCTGGCAGTTTTCAGGTCATAAACAGTTCAGACCATAAAACAGCTCAGGTCATAAAGTCTTTAGACAGGTCTGCAAAAACTTACACTCAACTACAAAATAGTTTTCAACCACACTTAGTTAATTTTTCCAATACACGCACAACCAGAGCACAGTGGGAGGCTCCGCCCATCTAACCCAACAGTCGATGGTTCCTGTGTCGCTCTGCTGCTCACGTGCACCTGTGCATGAGCTCATGAAGTCCAGTCTACACAAGGGAACAGTTTTACACGTGTATCAGACAAAACAAGTTTGACTCACATGAGTTGAATCCTTGTGAGAAATGAGTAAAGAACACTAAAGTAATGTAAGTTTGCATAATTATGACCTTTTACAATGTATTGTTATGACCCAGTCTTCATATGGACTGGAGGTGTAAATAAACAGGAACTGACTTCTAACATGAGGTTAAAAGAAAGAATAATTCAACATGATTTTTTAAGTCCAGTCTCAAGAAAGTAAAGAAAGTGTTAGATTCACTGTCAGGCTGCAAAACTACTCTCACTGTTATTTGCATTTGCAAAAAAAGAACATTTCTTCATTTTAACAAGAGGATTTACTGGTGTTTGTCCGTTCCTGCATATAATGTAATAATGTAAAGAGGAAGGAAGCCAATGTTGTAACTGATCTATGATTTCTATCTGTCATCGTGACTGGCTGACAAACATCGTTTCTCAAGGGTGGAATCTAGCTGCTGATGTGGCTGCACCACAGAGACGTGTGAAGCAACGATGGGTTTGAGAGAAGCAGCGAGTTGCTTTGTCATCTTCCTTCTTTCTGTGTCAGGTACATCTACATTTACAGGAAAGCACTTTGTGTTATATCGTGTTTGTATGAAACAGTTATTGTGAAGATGTCACTTTAGTCTCTGCTCTGCGTAGAGGTGATGTTATTCTGAGTTTCTAGATATTGTTATGCCTCAGTGCCGGTGACACCCAGTGACCTCAGGCATCTTGTTTTCAGGTCGTCTCGTTGTCTGATTCTTGTGAACGCAATATCTCAAGATCCCTTTGAGGGAGTTTCTTCAAATTTGGTACAAATGTCCATCACTTGGTTAGGATTAGCAGGTGGGTTAGGGGTTGACTCTCTCTCTCTCAAACTGAAACAGTCTCTCAAACCAGCAGTCAAGCACTCGGCACACATTCAAAATGTCTCTGGAGGAGTTTTCTAGTTCATCCAACTGTTTATTTCTTTCCTCCCATCTAGAAGAAACAAGTCCTTCACACAACAGCGTGAGTGCGGTGAGAGACCAGAAGACAGAGCGCAGGTAAATGAATAGTTTCATTTCAAAGCACTTGATCTCCACTCTTCAAGGCTGCCTCATTAACCGGTGGCGTTCTGCATCATTGTGATTTGATGAGAAGGGTCAGACCATGAATGTCTTGGGAGGTCATATTCCTTTACTCTAACAAAAAGCTTAAACTCCATAAGGGAGAAACTGACTGGATCTCTTATGCCTCTGTGCCGGCGACAGCCAATGGCCGGAGGCGTTATGTTTACAGGTTGTCCGTCTGTCTGATGGCGACTGTGGAGGTCAAAGGTCAAGGTGACTGTGACCTCCCTGAACCATTTTTAGCCTCATGAACAGATTGAGAGAATCATTTCAAATTTGGCACAAATGTTCACTGACACTCAGGAATGACCTGATTGGTCAAAGGTCAAGGCCACAGTGGCCACACCAACATGTTCTGGGCCTTTTGAACATGATATCTCAAATCTGCCTTTAAGGAATTTCTTGAAACTTTGACTTAAAGATGAACAGATTGGATTTTGTCACGATGGTCTCATATGAGGAAAGAAATAAATGTATGAATATTGAAACTGCACTGGTTGGAGGAGGCGCACAACCGAAGGGCAGTAATTCTAGTTAGGGAGTAAAATGTAAAGTGAATGTTTCATGGTGGTGACACCGGGTTCATCTGTTAAGAAGATGAGCTGGTGACCAGCAGGGAAAAACAGAAAGCTCCAAGATCACTGCTGCCATCACAGTTTGATTCAGCAGAGTAGGATCAGGCCCACAACAAAGAGAAACTCTCAGTACCCAACAAAGTTAAAGAGTAAGACACAGATTCCAGCCTGATCCCAGCTAGTATTTTACTGTACCACCAGATTTCAGCTGCGGCACACACACGACCAGCAGAGCCGCACGATGACGTCCACTACGCCAGCGTCTACTTCACCCAGAACCGGGCAGATGCCATAGGTTGAGTTCAACCCCAGAGAGAAACTGAGGAAGATGAGGAGGAGGCTGAATACAGTGCTGTTCGATTTGACAGTGCAACAAGGTGAGCAGCTCCACACGTGAACATTTTCAGCAGTACACTTATTGAGGTTAAAAACTGTGGGTGTGAGTGGTTTATTCTGCCCTTCACAGAACAAGACGTGAAGAAGAGGGGGACGATTCATCTGCAGTGTACAGCACAGTCACCAAACACTGAAGAAACACAACATGAATCTGTTGTTTATATGTGGATTTTACAGCATCACGGAGCCAGAAGAAATAAAACATATAGACATGTGCAGTGTTTGTAAAGGTTTGTTTTCTTTCTTGATGGGTTGGTTAACCCAGATTACAAATTCTCTCACTTCTCACTTTGGAAGCCACGAAAGGTAAAAGTAAGAAAGTTGTTCTTCTTCTCCCATAATTGAAAATATTTCCCAGGCTCAACCAGGTGTAGAGTTAGCCTCAGGTTAGGCTAACGCTAACCGTAATGTATGTTACTGTCAAAATGTTACAAATAACAATAAGATTAACTTCCAAATATTATAAATTGTAATTAGTTGTAACTAATATTAGAACAGCTAAAAGATTTTATATCAATCAATGTGAGTGACCAATATTCATTTTCTGGAGGGGGGTTTCAACAACAATATTTTGGATAATGTAAGTACACAAATCAACAAATATATAGGTCTTGTCGAATATAAAGATGGACAACATGACAGCTACCCCCAAAGTGAAGCCAAATGATGTCTGTCACCCCCTGGTGGCTGGCTGCAGTATTTGTCATAAACCCGGCCTCTTCCATGTCAGCTGCACCGCCACGCGAGAATTAGCATCTTTCTCAATCGTGCAGTGTCGGACGGTTGAGAAAAGTAAACCTCTGCGTCAACTGGCTGGATCGAGGGCAGGCCTGTTCAACGCTGCTTACAGCTTTAGTTGAGGATGATTCAGGTTTGGTGGGAACCAGCCACTAAGTCGTTTCTCACACTCTGTAAAATGAAGAATTCACAGTTTGTACAAAACACAGTTACTTCCTTGTTTAGGTTTAATCTTCCACCATCGGACTCCAGCGACATGTCAGTGGAAAGGAAGGAAGGGGAGTCTTTATCAGTTTAAATTTATCTTTCTCTTACAGAATCTGTCTTTATTCTCAGACTCTTCTGTGTTGTGGGTAGACGTGTGTCTGTGATGTGACTGAGTTTCATCTTGTGCACATTATTTATCTGTGGACGTTTTTATTGTTTGAAGTCACAGACGAGGCAGCTACTATGAGTGTAACTGCAGCAGCGAGTGGATTTGTTGTCCTTCTTCTCACTGTGACAGAGTACTGTCGTCTACATTCATGTTTCACTCTATTTTACACTCGGACTTCTGATTCACCTGAAGTGAGTTTGAGAAAAAGTAAAAATATAAATGAACCATTCATTCATTTTCAGATCACCACCTGTAAAGTGATGCAGATTAGAAGTTTCTGTCGTCTGAGTCTGAAACGTTATTGTGTGTGTGTGTGTGTGTGTGTGTGTGTGTGTTATTATTATTATTATCATGATGACTGGTTCCTCTCCTCTCTGGAGTGCGAATTGTCATCCAGTGTGTGGAAGTCATCAGTTGAAATGCTATGGAATGCTGCTCATGGAAATGTGTTTCTTTTCTACAGAAAGTAAAAGTAAACTAAGTGTTCTCTGGTGTCGTTATGAATCTGATTCTCTGTGTTGCAGTGGTACAGTGTGAGAATGGCTGGGGTGTGAGTTACACTTCTACTGAGATCTGTGCCGTCAGAGGATCAACCAGTGGACATTAACTGTACCTACACATACCCATCCACATTTAATAACCATGATACTACAGTTCAGGAAACTTTCCTGGTTCATTCAAGAAGAGAGTAATGGGATTCACGTTGATCTAAGGACTGATCCGGAGTATTCAGGTCGTGTGGAGTATCTCTGTGGAAACAACAAGTGCACTCTGAGATCTCTAACCTGACAGAGAAAGACTCAGCTGTGTACAAGTTCAGGTTCACAACAAACCAACCTACTGGGAGTTTAACTGGTTCAGCTGGAGTCACTCTGTCTGTCACAGGTAACATTTAGACCTGAACATTCATTCATTTTATTTCCTACATCTTGTTTTGGTTCACTTAGTGTGTCACCCATTGCACTTTTATATGCATGTGTGTGTTGTCAGTTTGGACTAAAATGAATTCCTTGTTCTCACACACAGATTTGCATGTGCAGGTGAGCACA
This sequence comes from Hippoglossus stenolepis, assembly GCF_022539355.2. Classification (NCBI taxonomy): domain Eukaryota; kingdom Metazoa; phylum Chordata; class Actinopteri; order Pleuronectiformes; family Pleuronectidae; genus Hippoglossus; species Hippoglossus stenolepis. Next base: position 28,061,457 of record NC_061484.1, read on the forward strand.
TCAGTGCAGTATTACTATTATAACCGGGCAGAGCTCAGGTGTCAGAGCAGTTGTCGTCTTCCTGATCATCTGAACTACGTCTGGTACAAGAATCAACAGAAGATGAAGGAAGGAGCATCTTATTCAGATGATTTTAATTCTGCAGACAGAGTTTCCTGTGCTGTTAAAGGACACGAGGATTTCCGCTCTCCGTCAATGTGTGAGTTTAATCTACAGTATTTCACTAACAGCACCATCTGCTGGAGTATTTGAGATAATGCATTGTACCATAACTTCATGTGTCTTCTAAATACTTTTGTCTGCATGGAGCATTGAACTCTTGGGATACTACTGTCAGTACTGACAAACTAGTGTGTGCACTAGTACTATTATTCTGCTTGTGTAAATAAGATGGAAGACATGACTGTCCCAAGTGGCTTAAAAGCATTGTGATCGCCCTGGTGTGGCTGCAGTATAGAACATACATCTGCCTCCTCCATGTTGATGGATGGAACATGAACCAATCTAAAAAGTCAAATACATTTTTCTCAAAGATGGTTTCTGTCATTTTTAGGTCGTTCTTATCACACTCTATTGTTCATGTTTCTCATAAGTTTGGTTTTAATTAGTTGTTTGATGAAATGAAAATTAGATTAAACTACTTGATTGACAGCTGAAGCTGACTCAGGATTAGTCGAGCTCATGTATAGGCGGGACCTTGATACGTAGCTCCATCTCCAGATCACTACTGTGCAGACTGTGGTTCCAAATGTGAAAGATGGCAGCGTTGGTATCCAGGATATTTTGGCTTCATTTCTGGAGAGTGGGAGGGGAAGTGGGCGTGTGTCGTCCATCTTTAGTCGACTCTGCATAAAAAGACACAGATCATTTTCCTCCATATTGGCCAGTTTGCTCCATTATAAAAGCAACTTATGCAAGGTCCCTCATGTTCCTCCTCAACGATGTGTTTCTCTCACTGAAGTCTAAAGGAGAACTTCCTGTGTTTTTGTGAACTGAAAGTTTCCTCATCTTGGCATGATCATCTTAAAATGAAAACCTGCCGACTGGTGATTCACCAGAGAAAATACATGGAGTTAGTTTTATAAATGTATAAGTTTATCTTCCTGATTCTCTGATGTGCTCTGTGTTACAGTGGTATGGGGTCAGAATAGCTGGAATGTGAGTTACACTTCTACTGAGATCTGTGCCATCAGAGGATCAACAGTGGACATTACCTTAGCCTACCGCACCCATCCAGGTTGAATCACCTTGATACTACAGTTCGACTTTTCTGGTTCATTCAAGAGAGTAAGAGGATTTACGTTGATCTAAGGACTGATCCGGAGTATTCAGGTCGTGTGGAGAATCTCTGTAGAAAACAACAAGTGCACTCTGAGAATCTCTAATCTGAGAGGAAACGACTCAGCTGTGTACAAGTTCAGGTTCACAACAAACCAACCTGGAGGGAGTTTACTGGTTCACCTGGAGTCACTCTGTCTGTCACAGGTAACATTTACATTTGAGTCAGTTTGAAATGTTAGTGTGTATGTTGAAATAAAATAACATGTTTGTTCACAGCCCCTCAGCTCCAGGTACATGTGAGGAGATCAACAGCCAATCCATATTCTACCTGGACAGAGCTGACCTGTCACAGCAGGTGTCAGCTCCCTGATCATCTTTCCTACGTTTGGTACAATAACAATAAAACTGTTGGACGAAAAATACTTTCCACCTCCAACGTTAATGCTGAAGACAGCTATCACTGTGCTATAGAAGGACATGAGCGTTTCCATTCTCCTACATTGTGTGAGTTTACTCCTCCTCATGAAAATACAATAATGTGAAATAATTTAAATTTTAACTTTTAACAAATAATACAGACAGTGTTTGATTGTATTCTCATCCTGTGTGTTAATATAGACTATCCTTCAGATGCTCCAAAGGTTCCTGTGTCCCGGTGAGTCCCTCTGGTGAGATCATGGAAGGCAGCAAAGTGAATCTGACCTGCAGCAGTGATGCTAAACCAGCAGCTAAATACACCTGGTACAAGAGAAGTGGAGATAAAGTTCAACCTCTCAGTGAAGAGACACAATTTGTCCTCAGCTCCATCGGTCGTCAGACTCTGGAGAGTATTACTGCACGTAGGAAATAGGCTGAGAGGAGTTCAACAAACATCTCTCATACTGTGACATGTAGGTGAAACACAGGTTATTAAGTGAGAGAAACCATAAGCCAGATCTCTCCATTCTTTGTCTGCAGTACAAATATTGCAGATATGGGTCGTTTGACTTCTGCATCATAAATATTCTGATCAGATCATCAGCAGCACAAGAGAATCCACCCAGCATCCAGTTAAAACATCCATAAAGCTTCACCATCCTCAGTAAACTTAAAAGATATTTCCTTCACTGTACATTCCGTGTGAGCAAACAGCTCTCCAGCAGACAGACAGTGGTGAAAACAAAACCCTGCTCCTGTGCACATGTCACACATACACCTCCCAGCAGAAGCAGTGGCTCATTAACATTTTAAGAGACACGCCACACCCAGGCAACTCTGAACAGGGCTCTTCACAGCTTTATTAGAAAGAAACTGTCTTTATATTCCAGTCAGAACATCGAGAAAAGTTGTTTTGTAAATGTTTCGTCCTGCACCTTTAAGTATTGTGATTTCTTGAAATGATAAAGTAAAAGTAATTTCATCATAGTTTTACCTGGATTATTGAGATCATCACTCATTGGATCAACCGCTGCAGTTTTCCTCTGTGACTCTCCTCTCCATTATTTCCTACTGATCAGGTGAGCAAATCTGTTCCGCAAGCTTTGTGCGATGGTCTTGAAAATCTGTCTGTTAAGTTAAATCAACTCAATTATTATGGATATTGTTTTGTTATTTGGTTCAATTGATCAGAAAAAAAGAGAAACTCTCAGCAATCTGCTGATCACGCAAGGGACAGACTTGATTTACAGTGAGCAGGTGAGACACAGTTCAGCGTCAATCCTTTCAAGCATGCATATTTCTCGTCAAACCCTTTTTCATGTGAAGATTAAAAACTAGTTATTAAAATCACAGTCAAAATTGCCACATTGCCAAAAACAATCATCTGGTGTTTGAATTTTCTTCACAATCTATCCATTTTAGCAAATTGCTGAAGTGTTATAATTTTCTGTGCTGTGCAGTTTGTTCAACAGTTTTTGCTGAACTATGACACTTGATGCTGCTCTAAGTTTGTTGATTTGTAACATGTGCTGCTTTAAATCTTGTGGAAGTTTGCTTGAAAGATTGTATTGATTGGTTCCAGATATCTTTAGTGTGGAGCACTGTAATGTGGAGCAGATCACCATTGGGTGTGGCTGTGTAACACGTTGATTGCCATTGTTCTGTACTGAGACTAAGTGTGTGAGACTGCTGTTAGAAGTAGTCTGTGTGTTGGGACAAATAAAGTCAGTGTGGCTGCGTGTGGATGCAGTTCTATAATTAAAGGTTGATCCACAGAGCAGTCGTGTTCTTTCCTTATCTGTATTTAGTGAGTATGTTGCCCTTTGACGTGAGTGGGTAATTGTATTCACGAGTTTGGAGAGATAGCGTTGTGTGGCATTGAGTGTCGGTGAGTAGGGCGTGGTGCATCGGCGAGGCGGAGAGTTGTGTACTCGTTGCTGGTCGGAACAAGACTGAAGAGAAAGAAGTGAGTTAGAGAGTGGCCTATCCCCCTTCCTTCTCGCTCCTTCAAGTTTCTGTGAGCCTGACTTTTCTTTTAAGTGCCTCTGTGTCTGTAGACCTGCAGTTATATTAAAGTGTTATACAATTAAATGATACCTATACACCCAAAATATGGTGCTAAAGAGTTTTTATCAATGATTTGCTGACCGAAGTTTTAGGTCTAGGATTATATTGTGTGTAGCTCGACCTCTAATTAAATAGTCTTACACAACATTTTGACCAAACTTGGCTGCAGTACGTGAACATCCAGCTCCCAAGATAGTCTTATCTGGACACAACCGAGGTGAAGTGCAAACACAGTGGCTCACATACACACTAAGTGAGGAAGTTTGTGATATTGTGTTTGGAATTCAAACTGGAAGACCTTCCCTCCCCTTTTCGTTTTTAGTAGAACCATGTTTCCTGTCCTTGAAACACGTCTGGTGTAGAAGGAGGTGGTTTAAATAAATCAATAGCTGCTATAGTTGGACTCTAACGTTGTCCATACTGCCATACAAGATTCAAAGCAAATTTGTGTTTGCAGCGTCTACCCAATCAGTCTGAGGAAAACTGTGACCTTCACTATGCAGTGTCCACTTCATGAAAGTCAGACGGATCCCATCTACTCCCACGTCGGATCAGCTGAACCCAGCAAACACAAGAGGAGGCGGAGGCTGCGTGCCTTCTGTCAACTTTAACAGATCTGCCCCGAGGTGAGCAACCATTTCAGGACCATTATCCTCACTAACACCACAAAACATCTCAACAGAGATATATCCTATAGAAGTCATTTGTTTTTACCCTTTCATTTTCTGTTGTCTAAAATGTGTATTTGTTAAAGGAGACATATTCTGCTCATATCAGTTTGATCATTTTAATTAGTGTTGTGACTTTAAAATGTTTAATGTTCTAAAGCATCCTTCCTCAGACTGTCTAATGCTGCAGCTCCTCTTTTCAGCCTCTGTCGCAAACATATGGTTTTAGCTCCTGTCTCTTTAAGGCCCCCTCCCTGATAATGCCCAGTCTGCTCCTGATTGGTCACCCGACCCACTCTGTTGTGATTGGTTAACCACTTCCTGTGCGTGTAGAAATCCTCCACTCTCACTTTCACGAGGGACGTCAATCTCGTCATTTCTTATAGTTTAACTAAGCGTTTCGTGGTGAGCGACATGTTTGTTTGAACCCGTGTACAGCGGGCTCCGTTTAATTAGATTGTGTCAAGTGTTCCCCCAATCATGTGACACTGTTTTAAAGAGCAGTGACTTCTGTGTGGATTCTGAGTTCTCTACAGATGCTGGTGTTAGAAGCTGCTGTTCCAGGCAGCCCAGGCTTGGTTTGTGACATTCAGCCTGTATTGAAGCATTCAACACGTGTTTTAACCCACATCATCTACCTCGAGATGTTTTTACGAAACTTACAGAATGACCTCCTCCGCTAACATTGATGCAACACTTCGTAACACAATGTGTTCAACGCACCACTGTTTACGTTTAAATACTGCTTATGCTACGTTTGCTACAGCCCTGACTTCTGCCGATGATGCAGAATGCGGGCGGGACTACTGGTGGTGTTTCAGGAGCTTCATGTTTTCACCATGTGGGGCAGAGGAGCTCGTTTTTACCAGGAGAGGAGCTCAGACTTTGGGCTTTTAACTTTGCAGAACTTTGAAACTCAATATATACTCCTTTAATGCTACGTCTCCACGACCTCCTGATCATTTATTTGTTTTATCTCCTTTCAGAACCAGAGGTCAGGACACTGGAGAGGATCCAGCTGCATTGTACAGCACCAGTCAAAAAAACTCCTGCTGTTTAAGCCAACGTCGACCACCTTAGTCCCAATGGAAATATCTCAGCAGCTGCGGGATGGATTTGAATGAAGTTCATACAACTGTTCATGGTCCCCACAGGATGATGAATCTACTTTGGTGACAGTCAGACTCCAGCATCATTGTTGAAGTGAATGTTCAGTTTTAAGTGACTTGTCTTAACAGCTAATGGATAAATTGCCCCGAGGATGAATCCAAACGACTCGATGACTCGACTTTTATAAAATATATCAGCAACTTGTAGAAGTTGTTAAAATGCCACATTTAGCCTGAATAAGAAAATATCAAACATTTGCTTGCAGCTTCAAACATGAAAATATCTGCGCTGTGTCAGACGGTCGACAAACTGTAAACTTGTAATAAACTTTTTTCTAGTTGTATTATCAAAACAAGCATTATTAGTTAGTTGTAGTGTGACACTGCTGCCACTAGATGGTAGAAATGAGTTTTACTAATAAAACCACAGAGAGGATTCTGTCTCTTTCACTTCTTTCTGTTTCTACCTATTGTTTCTGTGGTACGTTTCCATCATCCAGCCCGATCAGGAGTTGAACTCATTTCCTCTGAGGACTGGAGGGACCATCTCATGTGGATGTGAGCTGCTACTTACGTGATGAAACGCCTTGAATGTGACCGTTAACACAAAGTGAACTGCTGACACCAGATGAGCTGTGTGGCTCAATTGTCTGTTCAAAGTTGCATCAGGCCCGTGATTTCACTTTAGTGTTTTGTGGTATTTCTCATCACGTGTTAACCGTGAAGAAGAAGGAGTTAGGTGTTTTTAATCCACCATGTTCACCGCGGCCATTTCCTCTGGCGTCTCTCTCAGGGTGTGACTCGAATGTTGTTACGAACAGAATAATGTTGTACTGCTGTGATCCAGGTTTATAAGTTACACAAAAAGATAATATATTATTACTTATTCTTCGTGGGATTATTGATTCATTATTATAATATTAGTTTTTGGTAATTTTAGTAACATAATAAGTTTGTTTGCTGCACCTTTAGGAGACTGATGTTAATTATACTTTTTCTTTCTTCACAACATTATTCATATTTATAGTCTTGTTTATTTCATTTGTTGTTCCTCAACTTCTGTTTTTCTTTGTGATGTACAGTTTTGCAACAAGCAGATTTTCTTTCAGGATCATTAAAAGTTTTTTATTCTGTTCATATATTTTTACATTAAATGTAAGCTCATTTGTTCCTATTTGCTATTGTTTTGAAACTCTTACTATATTTTAATCTCACTTCCAGTATTTGTTCTGTCTCGTTAGTTCGTCCTTTTTCATAATAAAGCCAGTCAGGCCGTGACTTCCCACACGCACATATTTATTGTCTTCTTCCCGTGAGTTGAACTGCTTGCAGGTCCGTTGCAGAGGCAGGGGTGGATGAATGCTTGTGTGACCCATGGTTTGCACTAGAGAATGTAAAATGTGGAACGGGATCAGAGATACGAGAGTAGCTTAGGAGCCTGGACTTGAATATCAATGAGAATTAACACCGGGATTACTGAATGAACTTGTATTAGAACACATAACCTGCAGTTCAAGTTTGTTTGACACTTACAATGCAACATAAACTTACCCAAAATAATAAACAAATTAAATAAAATTTTAAAAAATGTGTCAGTCTTAAATGTCAAACTGGTGGATTGATCGTTGAGATTTGATCCGTCTTTATTGCAGTGTCTGTCCTACCATAGTGGTAGAGGAACATGGGAGTCTGAATCTCTCTCAAAGATCTGCATGTTGGCTGTATCAGTTAACTGGAGTCTTGGTTCTTAGGTGGATGTCCTCTCTGTACGGAGAATTCGTCTCTCACCAAAAACCTGAGCGTTGAATAGTAAGAATCCCTGCACCTTCCAACAGGTCAGCAGAGGTGACCTCACACTTCCACACGATATAACAGAATCTGAGCAAAGCAGGTAGTGTGCTTGTAGCAGGCAAAAATGGCTGACAGGATGCAGACAGGTAAACAAACTCTCCACAGAGTGATTCTACACCAGAGAGGACGGCCTGGGTACCTCCCTACTGGCTAGAAAGAGAGCAGGTCACCCAATGAGCCACTACAGTGTTATACAGTGTACAATCTCTTTCTCTATAGCACTTATACAATATACAATGTGCAGCCTTCAGGATGTATTTTCGCTGCTTTGTAGTGGTCTACACTTGCGTGTGTGAATGTGTGTATATGAGGTGGCCTGACGTCTGGTTCAAGTCAACTGGTAGCTTAACGTATAGTAATTAAGTGTCCAAGTTCAAAGTAGCAAAATAACAAGGTAGTGTGAAAATCAACAAACTTAGGAGCATGGAACATGGATTAATATAAGGCCACCTTACATCTGACTGTTGGAGCAGTGATTTTAGCACTCTGACTTTACAGCCTACAGCCCCCCTCCTGTTCGTACCAGAACCTTAAACCATCAATACTCAGGATTTCCAGATGTGTACGGTTGTATATCAAGCCCATCATATTGCATGAACAATACTGACTAGGCAACCCTTCCATGAAGTTTGTGGAAATCAGTTTAGCAGTTTTTGTATAATCCTGCTGATGAACAAACAAGCGAATGGACAGAAGTATAACAACGTTCAAACTATTTTGAATGAACTGTGATTATATGCAGGTTTCATGAATAAAGTCCAGTGAGGCTTAATATTTTCTCATCTCTCCCCATCAGTCACACAACTGTCCTGAGTATGACAACATCCACGCTGCTGCAAGCACAGACAGAAGACACAGAGGAGCAGGGCCTGGTGTGAGCACGGAGTCAGAGCCACTGTGACAAACACAACCAAGATGGACGACTTCAGAGTACATCCATTATGTGAAGTTTACAGAAACCATAGTGTAGTTATTAAATACAGGAAATCTGTCCAAGCAACAAAATATCTGAGTGCAAGGCGCAGAGTTTGAAGCACAGCAGAGCAAATCTAAGCACCAGCAGGAGCTGTGTGAGTGCAAAAGCGCAGGGTTTGGTAAAACACAACGAAATCTGAACGTGCAAGTCCAGCTCTCAAACTAAAGACCCTTTTTAATAAAGAGAGAAAACACCCACACATTTCCTTTCTACTCCTTGGTTTCCTGTTTTCTTTTCTCCTCAGGTGCACTGTGATTGGTTGATGAAAGTATGTGAGAGGGGAAACAGGAAGTATCTCTCTCTCCATCCCCAGTTGCAGCAGCAACGGTTGTGCAGCATGACCTTTAGAGCAGAGTATTGTTGTGTTGTTTCTTTCTTTTCTTTTCTGATGGGTCCAGTCGTCCAGTTTTCTGCAACTGTTTCTATTGAGCTTTAGTTCTGATGTTGGTTTAGGTTGAAGGAAGGATTCTCAGATCCTACGACCCTTTGTGGGTTGGTGTGTTGGGATTTTCTTCTTTTGTCATTTTGCCGGCCTGTTGTTGAAGTTGTTGTCTTTTCTGTAATAAATACTTTTTTTGCTGTTACCCTCTGAACTATGTTGGACGTCTTGTTGATGAGCCTTTGAGGCTGTGGTATTGCGTGACTCATCTCGTGTCTTATACATGATATTAATGTGGTTATTACATGGATAATGGTGTATGTATCGTGATTTTATGATTCTTTCTTAAATAAATGTTTTTAGTCTTTTGTTTTCACTCCTTATCTATTTGTTTGTTTGTTTTTCAGCAGAATTACAGAAAACTAAAACTGATTTTCCCTCAAACTCATAAAATTTGAGCCAGGAATCACAGTAAGGGTAGACAGGAGCCTGTTTGTGTCACTTTCTTTATAATTGTGAGACTGATGAAAACAGTCAGGATTATTTAGAGCAGTGGTTCTCAACCTTTTTTCAGGGATGTACCCCCTTTAAAAAAAACTTCAGCCGAGTACCCCCTAACCAGCGCAAAGCATTTTTGGTTGAAAGAAAGATGTAATCCACAGTGCTGTGCCATTAGTGTCTGATTTATTAAACTTTGTAACTAGACACTTTCAAATTTAAAACTCCATCAATGTCCATAACATTGCTCATTTTGTAGTGGTCTCTCTTGAACTATTTGGAAATAAAAAAGATATAAAATAACTAAAGACTTATTATTAAAAAGAAATAATTATCTCAATTATAAATAAAGGTTGTGCACATAAAAATAATTATCAACTTAAAAGTGACCTCTTTTGGGATCATAATAAAGATATGTTCAAACTGAACTCATGAACTTAATTATAGATAAACACTTCTTCACAAAAATAAATCATTAACTTAATTTTAAATAAAGATTTACTCAAAATACAACTTAAAAATAATCTTCTTTAAGGATCGAAAAGAATACTGATCTTAAGTTACAAACTGTCAACACTGAAAGATTACATTGTTGCATTGAACTGAGTAGTGCTTTTGCATTTACATTTTAGTGAGAAACTTGTGCTTGTGCTTCACTGAGGATCTTTGTCAGTCTTGGTGGCAGAAGCAACTGCTGTGATCAAGCTCTTCTCCAGGCACGATTTTGTTTCTTTGCTTTGTTTGATCACAGTCATTGCAGAGAAAGGAGGCCTCACATAAATATGTGGGGCAAAAGTGTGCTTCTCCAAGCTTTCTGTCCCAGGTGAGGGTGCTCCCTGCTTCACACACCCCAAAACTGTGTGAGTGTGGATGTGGCAAACTTCATCCTGGAGGCCCGGTCAGATGACACTTCCAGGAGTTTTCCTGATAAGTGACAGGTAGCTTGTTTCCGTTTACTTGGGAGGCTTTTATCGTGTCTTGAGATGACCTGAATTCAGAAAGTTTCCTCTTAAAAAACTCAGGTGGCTACCAACATGACTTTCATGTTTTGTCTGGAGATGTTGCTGAAGATGTGCTGGCTTCATGCCACTGTTGGCTAATCTCTCCCCACAGAAAAACACAAAGTGTAAATCTAATCTATGTTATTGTTAATATTGTTGAAGTGTCTTTCTGTTATTTTGTGGCCAAATATTTGCTCGCCTTTAAGGTCAGACATTTTTTTGTTTGTTTTGTATTGCATACTTTATTTTTGAAAGTGTTCGGTAGAGACGCGGACTTCCTGTTATGAATGTGTTTTAGCGCCTCCGAAGAGGCACAGCTCTCACGGTGTTTAGGGGGGGTTTCGTAAACCTGGAAACATCCAGTTAAAGTCTCGACCATCTTCCGGGGACATGCTCCCACAAAGCCTTGGGTGGGTGGCAGCTCGTGGACCTAAATCACTGAAAACATATTGTTGTGGATACTGACGGAAGTTTGCCGGCTCTGGTTTCGCCTTCTCTGGCTCTTGTCCCTCGTGTTTTCAGCGGCATCGCTGCTGCGCTTCAACCGCGACTCCATTGTTTGAGTTTTCAAGGCGGCAGTGATGACAGGTGACGACAGGTGGTGACAGATGATGACAGGTGATGACAGGTGACGTGTGCCAGGTTGGGTCAAACCATCCTGGTATGGGGGAGACTCTGGGTTTTTAGGATAATGAAATTGAATAGCCTGCTGAATATAAAATTCAGTTCATGAACTTACACTTATATTTTATTGAATATTTATTAAATAACAATTTTGAGATTTTTGAATGGATGCTAATTTAAATCATATTTTTAAATCTCATGCCCCTGGGTGCCTTCACATGCCCCATTTGAAACCACTGCTTTAGAGGACTGGTTTCTATGGTGATTGAACTCTGCTGAAGCTCGATTGAATTGAGGCAGATTGAATTGATGGAGGCTGGCATGTGCACACATAGACACAAAGGGGCATGAGCCACTGCCCTTTTCCTTCCTCGGAAAGTGCCCTTTTTAAATGTGAATATTATATTCCTGTTCTTGCACAGCTTCCCTGTCAAACAATTGAAAATATATTGAAATATATTAATATTCAATATTTTATTTTTAATAACCAAATTTATTGAATGCGAAAGGCACACCATTTTATGGTATCACGTTTAATGCATTATTGCACGACATAATGGAGCCCCGCGTGAAATGAGTACAGTTGTGGTCCCTTAATTATGCAATATTCATTTTCATTTTGGCCAACGCCAGAAATAGATGAATTTTATGAATTTTCAGTCAAGCCAAAGGTTTGAATTCAATTCCACTAGTCTGCCACCGGAGTAGACATTCAACGTATTTACAAACAAGTGCATTGTGGTGAAGATTTAATTTATTCATAAATTAAATGTTTATTAATAATTAATTATTCATAACTACCATTTAGGTCCTCATAGTGTTACACTTTAAAAGATTGCTATCGTTGCTAATAGCCAGTTGAATATTCGTTGTTGAAATTTTAAAATTTCTTTAACATTTGGAATATCACATATTCAATGTTAACTGAATCAAGCTGTGAAATTTCCTGTAACTGTTAAGTGCTTTTGAATGAAGACATAGCGCCACCGTCCTATGGGCTGGGCTTGTACCTGTTACTGCCATTCAGCCCAAGTTGGATAGAGGAGCTGAAGAGCCACAGCGTGCTTATCCTATTAGTTGCATAGACCCGAACTGTCACTGCCCTGCATATCCAGTTGAGTTAAAGATTTAGTACTTCATTTAACCCACCTTAGTTTTGGTTAGGCTAGTGTACGATCAAGCCTACACTACAAGGTGTCTGTAAGTGCAACACCAAAGCCAACCACACTGCTTTGTTGATTTATAAACTGTAAATCTAATCCTTCAATTTCAGACCCAACAATGGAGAACCCCATGTAGAACAGTTTGTTTCTTCCTAGCACAGAGCCTGACCCCTGTGGCCATCACAGATTCATCAGCAAGTTGAACTTCAGTAGGTGTAATAAAGAAATAGATTCACTACTTAACGACAGGAAGAGGAAACAGCTTCCCTAGCCCATCTCTGACTCTGACACTGATGACACATGTAGTTTTATCCTCCAGAACCATTGTACCTCTTATACTTCTCATCCACTGATGCATGACATTTTCCGTGCACAACTCTCCGTAGTGGGGAGTTCAACATTCAAGAATGTTTCTGTACCTCCCCTCAACCAGAGAGGCGTGCAGCAGGTGATGCACCGGACCTCACAGTGTCCTCGCTTTGATTTGCTTGAGTTTCTAGCTAAAGATATTGAACAATTTGATCCAGAAACTGTGATAACAATATTGATAATTACTTTAGGGAACTAGATCTCCAGCCGAGGTGATGTGCCACATGCAACAGAAAGAGAAGGTTAGACATGTTAAAGCCAGCTCTACAGCTGTTCTGAAGTTAATTCAGTCACTTCTTCCAGTGTCACAAGTAACTACAGAAGCTCGTCAAGCACTAGTGGGGAATTCTCTTTTACTGCTTTGTGAGATAACATCCATTGTTACAGCATCCCAAATTAAACATTCACGTCGCGAAAATCCCAGGGATTATTTCAGGCGTTTGATGCCTGTTTGCTTTTCAGGAAAAAGAACGCACCAGGCCGAGAAGAACATCCACACCTTCAGGTGATCCATGTTCTTACGTAACTTACATCCATGTATCACTTTACATGTTGTACTGATGACACAGCAAAGTAAACCTTCAATGCAGCAGATCAGGAAGATGTCTGGAGTGGCTTGGGAAACTGTTGTCACTTCCAGAAACACAGTAGGTGCAACCGAGCCCGTCAAAACAAACAGCACGGTGTCAAATTCATCCGCCGCCTCAAAACTTCACCCTCACAACAAAGCGAGAAGGGGGTGACAACAGATAGCCGTAGGGACACTGAAATATCCACCATGTCCACCCACTTCCCAGAGATGAGCATTCCCACGAGTAGAAGCTGTGAGGAAGCCATGCTCTACGACATTCTAGCCCAGACAAATTACCACTGCTCAGAAGATGGCCGACAGCGTCTCTGAGTACAGTTCAAAACATGGTTATGACCGAGCATGGCAAGCGCCTCTGAAGTCCTCCTGGACTCTGGCTCCTCAGGCGTTCACGGCCTGAGCCACGACACAGGCGATCAGAGCTCGCTCCTCACGGCCACCAACCAACACAGTTCACCCGGTACTGACAGTCAGTGTTAAGTTTCTTGCAGTTAATAGGGAAAACTGTTTTGTATTAGCAACAGCAGCAAACTCCAAAACCTAAATTCTGATTAAACTTATATACCACTGCCAACTTTGTAAATATGTTTGGATGAAACTACGTTCCATTCCACTTAATAATGTAGTCCATACAACACATGTTAGGACATTAGCATATTATTACAGAAACAATGGTACAGTCATTTGGATTTTGAGACTTTGAAGAATTATGACAACCTTCATAGAAAAACCTGCTGAACAATACTCATAATCACACCATCGTCATTTAGAAATGAAAAAAATATATATATATATACAGGGTATGTTGTGGAGCTTGAATGTGAAGAAGATACTAACTGTATTTCTATTTATAAAAGTCTTGTACAATGTAGAATAAACACAGTCTCCTCTGTGGGTAGTGAAGATGATGATTTTTATGTATACTCTCTCCCACATTTTGTCTCCTGCTTGATCCATGACTTTCTCCTCGTTCACCCCCTCCCCATCTCCACCTCCTTCTTTCCTCCTTTCTTTTCCTCCTCTGCTTTCCAGGAGCTGTCGGCTCTCTGTGGGTTAGAACATTACAGTAGGTACAGAAAGACCTCTGGGATCTCTTCAAAGCAGTAAAATCAATATGTCTGCATGTGTGTGTGATCCAGGTTGTACTTGTGTTGTGTGGGGACATAAAGTCGTCCCCACAACATACTGTAAGGTGACGTTTTAAGGTTGAGTTTAGATTAAGGTTAGGCAGCAGTAACCATTATGGTTAGAGTACTAAATGGTTGAGTGTTGGGTCACCCTACACCTACAGGAGCTTTTGGTACATCCCATTTAAATCCATAGCCATTAAACTAGTCCTTTGCAGCTGTGGCATGTTCCACTCTTCTCGGACGGCTTTCTACATGCCACTGCAGTTTTGGAGTGTCTGCCCTTTCCCAGAGGAGCATTTGTGAGGTAAGACACTGATGTTGGGCGAGAGGGCTCCTCTCCACGTTCTAGTTCATCCCAAAGGGTCAGTGGGGTTATTGAGTCAGTCAGTTCTGCCTCACCAGGACTTTATGGACCTTGCTTTGTGCACTGGGGCAGAGTCATGCTGGGACAGAAAAGAGGCCTTCCTCAAACTGTTCCATAGAATTGCAAAATGTCTTGGTTAGCTGAAGCATTAAGATTTTCCTTCACCGGAACTAACCGTGTAATAGGACTGGTGAAGTCGATGATTAAAGAGGTGTGTCCCAATACTTTTGTCCATAAAGTGTAAGTCAATATAATGTCTCAACAGAAGCCTGTTGTTTCGACTGTAACTAAAGATGGACGACAGGACAGCTCTCGGGAGTGGAGCCAAATCGTCTCCATTGCCCCCTGGTGGCTGGCGGGAGTATAGGTCATATATACCTTGGCTCAATCCCCTGATCACCCTGAACTGTGCAGATTGTGACTCCAAAGATGACAGCGTTCGTGTCTGGGATATTGTAAACGATTTCTGAACAGTGGGGAGGAAGTGCAGGCGTGTCGACCATCTTTATTTACAGTCTGTGTCTTACTTGTGTGCACTCAAATGAGTCCCGGCACTTATTTATAATGATGTACTAAATAAATCAGAGCAGGTTCAATAAAGCAGCATTTTAAAGACACCTGCATTGTTAGAGGAGGCATCACAGGTAGGTAAAACTTACTGATAACTAGAAGAAGATGTTTTTACAGTGTTATGAGAAACAGTGGTACCACCACATTAAAAATTAAAGTTATAAAAGAAGTGTATTCAATGAAGCCAGTAGATAGTAGATTGTGCAGCAGCAGTAGTTAGAACAGAAGTTCTTTGTAGGTAAGAGGTAGTTTTGCTTTGTTTTAATAGTTAAAGTACTTGTAGTAGAAGCAAAAGTAACCAAGTTTATCACTGCCAGCAGTAGTAAAGAGTTGGTCAGCGTTGTCTGTACCACACTTCTCTGCCGGAGGTTTTGAGGTTTTGTGTTTCCACGGTTACAGGTTTGGTGAGATAGAGAGCATCAGAGTTCTTCTGCTTCTGTGCCTTCGTCAACCTAAAACCAACATGGCTGCCAGAGCCCTGGAGAAGCTGCAGGTGAGTCATGGACCAGCTCGGTTCAGGAGAACAGAGTTTATTCATGTAAAACAACCACAGCTGACCAAAAGAAGAAAATGTAAAATATGAATCTTACAAAATGTAATATAATATAAAACAGGAATATGAAAAAGTAATATGACATCATAGATATTTGAGAATGAAAATATTGCACTGTAACGAATAAAATCAGGTCTCAAACTGAGCTTTAAATGAAAGTCAGTGAGAAAGATTGGGTGTTTAACATTGAGTAAAACATTTCTAGGGTCTCAGCGGTTCTGAAATGAAGAGGTAAGCTGTTCCAGAGATTAGTCAGGCCTTCACATTACTCTTGAATGTCACTGTCGGCCATCGTCCCCTTCTTGTGCCTTTATAGACCAGTATGTAACGTCCATGTGTCCTCCTGGCCCAGGGGGTGGAGCTGGGGAGCACCAGCTGGTGATGCGGTGCCCGGACGTTGGATCCAGCGGACTCTGCCTCCACACAAAGGATCCAACCTCCAGCCTGGGCTTCAGTGCTGCAGGAACACAGCACAGCTCAGCTTCCACAGGGTTCTGAGGAAATCACTCACCATGCACGTTTTTTTCTACAGAAGTCACAAGAGGAATTGAACATGAAACTCACTTTATACAAATGTGTTCAAATACACAAATAACCTCCTCTGGTTCTGACCGTGCAGGTCCAGACAGAGGGCGCCTGTAAATGGACACGAGTGCTTCTATTGGCGGACCACAGGTTGTTTCTATGGTTCTCTTATTAAACTCAGATAAAACAGAGGTTCTAATACTTGGCCCTAAACACCTTAGAGATACATTATCTAACGATATAGCTGCGCTAGACGACATTGCCCTTGCTTCCAATGAAACAGTCAGGAACTTGGGAGTGATCTTCGATCCTGATTTATCCTTTAATTCTCACTTAAAACAAATTTCTAGGACAGCCTTTTTTCACTTGCGTAATATCTCCAAAATCAGACATGTCCTTTCTCAAAAGGATGCAGAAAAACTAATCCACGCCTTTGTTACATCCAGACTGGATTATTGTAATTCCTTATTATCAGGCTCCAGCAGTAAGTCGTTAAAGACTCTGCAGCTTGTCCAAAATGCCGC
This sequence comes from Hippoglossus stenolepis, assembly GCF_022539355.2. Taxonomy (NCBI): domain Eukaryota; kingdom Metazoa; phylum Chordata; class Actinopteri; order Pleuronectiformes; family Pleuronectidae; genus Hippoglossus; species Hippoglossus stenolepis. The sequence continues at coordinate 28,078,115 of NC_061484.1, forward strand.
AGCACGTGTCCTGACAAGAACCAAGAAAAGAGAGCACTTTCTCCAGTATTAGCTTCGCTACACTGGCTTCCGGTTAAATCTAGAATAGAATTTAAAATTCTCCTCCTCACCTTCAAGGCCCTTAACAATATGGCACCATTATATCTTAAAGAGCTGTTAGTACCTTACCAACCCACTAGAGCACTGCGCTCCCAGAATTCAGGCTTACTTGTCGTCCCTAAAGTCTCTAAAGTAGAGTAGGAGCCAGAGCTTTCAGCTATCAAGCTCCTCTCCTGTGGAATCATCTCCCACTTTCAGTTCGGGAGGCAGACACCATCTGTACGTTTAAGAGTAGGCTTAAAACTCCTTTTTTGATAAAGCTTATAGTTAGAGCTGGTCCAGGCTTGTCCTAGACCTGCTCTTAGTTAGGCTGCTATAGGTTTAGAAGGTCGGGGACACATGACACTCGGAGCTTCTCTTTCCAGCTTCTCCTTCCTCTTCTCAATCATTATCCCATCAAAGTAATTCATATCCCATCAATACATGTTACTGACTTGACTTCTTCCCCGGAGTCCCTTTGCCTTATCGTCCGCAGATCCAGGGCCGCGGCTGTGGCCACATCATGGATTAGGATCTGTGGATCACGATTCAGAGGTCGTAATGGTGGATCCAGTATGGCGGATTCTGCATCGTGCTGGCTGATCGTGATAACAAAGGCAGATCCTTTATCGTGTTGGCATCAGATACTGGTAGTGGACCACGACCGAGGTGGCAGCTGATGATGGATCCTAATGGCGGCAGTGGACAATGACTGTGGACTATAGTGGCATCCGATCTTGATGGTGGATCATGATCTTGCTGGCTGCTGACCATGGACTATGATTGCAGCAGGACTGCTCGATACATAGTATTTCTCCTCAGACACTTGACCATTAATGACATTAATCCACCAAATCACTGACCTTCAGTTATACTTCAAAATGTTTACCCAAATCAATGCTGCTAAAACCTTTATCTTGATGTTCTCCTTTACACTTGACATCCATTGCACTTCTGTCCGTCCTGGGAGAGGGATCCCTCACATGTGGCTCTCTCTGAGGTTTCTACGTTCTTTACCTGTTAAAAGGGTTTTTAGGTAGTTTTTCCTTACTCTTGTTGAGGGTTAAGGGCAGAGGATGTCACACCATGTTAAAGCCCTATGAGACAAATTGTGATTTGTGAATATGGGCTATACAAATAAAATTTGATTGATTGATTGACAAGCACCGCTTCAGACACATACCAGACCAGCAAGGGCAAAGCAAGAAACCATGGCAACCCTAACTATTTCCCCTCCCCTCCCCAACCCCTGCACCCAGACACGTTACAGGGGGATTTACAAAGAATGAAGGGGAACAGGACCGTCAAATAGAACCAGAGGATGTTCTGCCCGACGATACCGACAGCTGAATGTGTGTGTGAGAGAAAAGGTTCTGCACAGGGTCCAGAACCCAACCTTGTAAATACTTTGAATATAAGAAGGTCTAAAAGATTTAGATTTGTTTGAAACGTCACTGAGGAGTCACCCTGATGAACTCCTGGTTCCTGCTGTGTGGGACATGTCACCTCTCGTCAGGATTTACTGGGACCAGTGTCTCTGGTTGAACCTTGTTGGAAACAACCAAAGACTCTGTGACAAACCGTTGTCTCCTGAACACCACTGCTGCTTTGCTGCCAAATGAAGTTATTTCCTTTTTTTAAGTATTTGCACAAAACAATAAATGAATAAACACTGATGTTTTCTGTCGTCTGCTCACGTTAACTTAATCTAAAGTGCACTGCACATGCCTTTTTAAAAAACGTTTCTGTGTTCACTTTGTTTGCTTCTTAGTTTTTAAGATGGGCTGTTGTTATTCAGGTTGTAAGGGCCACAAAACCTGTATGTGAAGAGAAAAGAGGCCGTGGAAGGTCAGAGCAAATTCATTTCTGTTTCTTACAACTTCATCAACCACGAAGAAAACACAAGGCTCTTTTTTATCATGACCACATCCTTGTTACTAACTCAGCTCTGGAGCCAGAGACACTTGCACCATCAGTCTTATCTCTGTGTCCAAACATTAGTGACTCTGCTGTTTGTCCGTCTTCTTTCTTCTGACACTATCAGATAATCACAGATGAAAGAAGTGTGATGTTTGAGAAGCTCGAACTGAAGCACTGAACCTTCATCTGACACTCGTCATTATAAACTCTGTTCATAACATTAAACCTCACTAACTCGAGCCTGCAGAGAGCTGGAGGGAGTGTGCACACGGCCCTCACCTGTCAGCTACAGTTTGTCTCTTAACAATTTGGGGGGAAAATATTAAACATGAAAGATTTATTTCCATTTGTCTGACTTTTAGTTTTCACAATACACCCAGACCACGAAGTTGATCTAACTTGAAAAAGGTAAGTAAATAAATTTACAATTAATTTAAAAATTGTATTTACTTAATTTTATCAGATTTTTCCAACTTAAAAACGGCAGGTGAAGTTAACTCTCAAAGTAAAACCAGCTCGTCTGATTTAACTGAATAGTTGTGTTTACTCTGGCTACAACCATATAACTGCGTTTTTAAACAAAAACGATCTCTCTCCACGTTCTGCTTGTGCTTTAATGTAGTATCAGACTAATCAGAACAATCAGTTCCAGAGTTGAGGTGGAGTTCATGTGAATTTCACAGTCGGGAACTAATTCTTCTGATTATTCCGACTCCACGTTAACGCACAACCAGAGCACAGTGGGAGGCTCCGCCCATCTAACCCAACAGTCGATGGTTCCTGTGTCGCTCTACTGCTCACGTGCACCTGTGCATGAGCTCATGAAGTCCAGTCTACACAAGTGAACAGTTTTACACGTGTATCAGACAAAACAAGTTTGACTCACATGAGTTGAATCCTCGTGAGAAATGAGTAAAGAACACTAAAGTAATGTAAGTTTACATAATTATGACCTTTTACAATGTATTGTTATGACCCAGTCTTCATATGGACTGGAGGTGTAAATAAACAGGAACTGACTTCTAACATGAGGTTAAAAGAAAGAATAATTCAACATGTTTTTTTAAGTCCAGTCTCAAGAAAGTAAAGAAAGTGTTAGATTCACTGTCAGGCTGCAGAACTACTCTCACTGTTATTTGCATGAAATATATTTTAATAAGTTCACGCATCATTTCCAAAATAAAAGAACATTTCTTCATTTTAACAAGGGGATTTACTGGTGTTTGTCCGTTCATGCATGTTAATGATGTAAAGAGGAAGGAAGCCAAGGTCTTAACTGATCTATGATTTCTATCTGTCATCGTGACTGGCTGACAAACATCGTTTCTCAAGGGTGGAATCTAGCTGCTGATGTGGCTGCACCACAGAGACGCGCATTTCTTTTATTATTTCATGATGGATTAGATTAAAGGGGACATAGCATGCAAATTCCACTTTGTTAGTGCTTCTACAGGTTAATGTGGGTATCTGGCATGTCTACCAACCCAAAACTCTGGGGAAAAACACTCGCTGCGTTTTGTTATAGTTCCTCTAAGTCAGAAACGTCATGCTTGAGCGACTGGACAGCGCTTCCTGGGTATTGTGTCGTAACAATACACTGGAAGTCTCCTACATGGTCTTGGCCCACCCGTCCCGTCCCCCACACTCGTTACTTCCGGGTTTACACCGAGGCTGCGAGGCAGCGCAGCGCCGCTCCCAAGCACGCAGCCGGGCTGTTCACACGGGACGAGCATTTCTCCGCTGGTCAGCCCGCGATTCACTCACATGTGGCATTTGTCTGGATCGTTGGGACTGGGAGGCTGCAGCAGCTGCTCGGGAGCGACCGCTCGCTCTCCCGTGCGTGAGCTGGAATTTGTGTCAGCGCCACACAGCAGCAGTGTGGAGGACTTCCGCAGTGTTCAGCGCTACTGTAACCCCCGAACCCCGACATTCAACGGGTACAACAACAAGCGGAGAAAGCAGAATCGCGGGCTGACCTTATATATACAGTCTATGGGGCTGACCAGCGGAGAAATGCTCGTCCCGTGTGAACAGCCAGGCGGCTGCGCGCGAGAACGGCGCTGCGCTGCCTAGAGGTCTTCCACACTGCCAGCTGTGTGGAAGACTTCCGCAGTGTTCAGCTCTACTGTATGCCGGGTTACAGTAGTTCCGCCGGGTTACAGTAGTTACGCCGGTTACAGTAGTTAACACCGGACGCGGTTCTGCTTTCTCCGCTTGTTGTTGTACCGTTGAATGTCGGGGTTCGGGGTAAATGATGGTCTTCATAGCCCCCCACCTCTCTTTCTCTCTCTGTCTGTCTGCTTGTGTGCTTGTAGTGGATGGGCAGAGGGGACATTTAATTATGTGATTGGGAAAATTAAAACTCCAGGACAACAAGGGAATACAAAGTATGGGATGCATATTTGATAATTTATATCATAAAATATGTAATTTATATCGTTTAAAATCATGGGGGAGAGGGGAGGGGAGCTGGCTCATTAGCATTTAAAGGAACAGGCACTCAAAACAGGTCGCTCTGTGGAGGGCTGTTTTATACAGGGTAAAAGGGTGCTGTTTTATATGATCCTTGTGGTATTTTGACCAAAGTATGTTACAGACATTTCATTAAGACCCCAAGGAACCATATCAACTTGTGGTAAAATGGGCATGCTATGTCCCCTTTAAATTACTTTGAGTAATTGTGAAGTTTGGATCATTGATTGGACAAAACAGTTATTGTGAAGATGTCACTTTAGTCTCTGCTCTATGTAGAGGTGATGTTATTCTGAGTTTCTAGATATTGTTATGCCTCAGTGCCGGTGACACCCAGTGACCTCAGGCATCTTGTTTTCAGGTCGTCTCGTTGTCTGATTCTTGTGAACGCAATATCTCAAGATCCCTTTGAGGGAGTTTCTTCAAATTTGGTACAAATGTTCATCACTTGGACTCAAAGATGAACTGATGAGGTTTTGGTGGTTGAAGGTCAAGGTCACAGTGGCCTCATGAAACATGTTTTTGGCCTCTCGATCATGATAGGGTTAGGGGTTGACTCTCTCTCTCTCCCCTCTCTCTCTCTCTCTCTCTCTCTCTCTCTCTCTCTCTCTCTCTCTCTCTCTCTCTCTCTCTGGAGGAGTTTTCTAGTTCATCCAACTGTTTATTTCTTTCCTCTAGAAGAAACAAGTCCTTCACACAACAGCGTGAGTGCGGTGAGAGACCAGAAGACAGAGCGCAGGTAAATGAATAGTTTCATTTCAAAGCACTTGATCTCCACTCTTCAAGGCTGCCTCATTAACCTGTGGCGTTCTGCATCATTGTGATTTGATGAGAAGGGTCAGACCATGAATGTCTTGGGAGGTCATATTCCTTTACTCTAACAAAAAGCTTAAACTCCATAAGGAGAAACTGACTGGATCTCTTATGCCTCTGTGCCGGCGACAGCCAATGGCCGGAGGCGTTATGTTTACAGGTTGTTGTCTGTCCGATGGCGACTGTGGAGGTCAAAGGTCAAGGTGACTGTGACCTCCCTGAACCATTTTTAGCCTCATGAACAGATTGAGAGAATCATTTCAAATTTGGCACAAATGTTCACTGACACTCATGAATGACCTGATTGGTCAAAGGTCAAGGCCACAGTGGCCACACCAACATGTTTTGGGCCTTTTGAACATGATATCTCAAATCTGCCTTTAAGGAATTTCTTGAAACTTTGACTTAAAGATGAACAGATTGGATTTTGTCACGATGGTCTCATATGAGGCAAGAAATAAATGTATGAATATTGAAACTGCACTGGTTGGAGGAGGCGCACAACCGAAGGGCAGTAATTCTAGTTAGGAGTAAAATGTAAAGTGAATGTTTCATGGTGGTGACACCGGGTTCATCTGTTAAGAAGATGAGCTGGTGACCAGCAGGGAAAAACAGAAAGCTCCAAGATCACTGCTGCCATCCCAGTTTGATTCAGCAGAGTAGGATTAGGCCCACAACAAAGAGAAACTCTCAGAACCCAACAAAGTTAAAGAGTAAGACACAGATTCCAGCCTGATCCCAGCTAGTATTTTACTGTACGACCAGATTTCAGCTGCGGCACACACACGACCAGCAGAGCCGCACGATGACGTTAATTACCCTTCGGTTTACAAGGAATGTTCATGGCGTGTTCTACTCTTGATATACAGCAGCATAGTGCGTGCAGGGTGTGTTCTCCGGTGCCACATAGTGGACACAGGAAGCATGTACACAGCTGCACACTCCACGCCGGAATTAGCATCTTTCTCAATCGTGCAGTGTCGGACGGTTGAGAAAAGTAAACCGCTGCGTCCACTGGCTGGATCGAGGGGGCAGGCCTGTTCAACGCTGCTTACAGCTTTAGTTGAGGAAGATTCAGGTTTGGTGGGAACAGCCACTAAAGTCGTTTCTCACACTCTGTAAAATGAAGAAATTCACAGTTTGTACAAAACACAAGTTACTTCTTTGTTTTAGGTTTAATCTAACACCTTCTGGCTCAGCAAGCATGTAAGTGGAAAGAGGAAGGAAGTTGGGTGTGTTTAACAGTTTGACTTTATCTTTCTCTTACAGAATCTGTCTTTATTCTCAGACTCTTCTGTGTTGTAGGTAGACGTGTCTGTGATGTGACTGAGTTTCATCTTGTGCACATTATTTATCTGTGGACGTTTTTATTGTTTGAAGTCACAGACGAGAGCAGCAGCTACTATGAGTGTAACTGCAGCAGCGAGTGGATTTGTTGTCCTTCTTCTCACTGTGACAGGTACTGTACGTCTACATTCATGTTTCACTCTATTTTACACTCGGACTTCTGATTCACCTGAAGTGAGTTTGAGAAAGAAAGTAAAAATATAAATGAACCATTCATTCATTTTCAGATCACCACCTGTAAAGTGATGCAGAAAGAAAATATATGAAGGAATTATCATCAGTATTATTTTGTATCTTTGTTTTGAAAAATTCAGGCAGATCAAGGTTTCTCTCGACGAGAGTCTGAAATATTATTATTATTATTATTATTATTATTATTATTATTATTATTATTATTATTATTATTATCATCATGACTGAGTTCCTCTCCTCTCGATGCAGGAATTGTCATCAGTGTGTGGAGTCATCAGTTGAAATGCTATGGAATGCTGCTCATGGAAATGTGTTTCTTTTCTACAGAAAGTAAAAAGTAAACTAAGTGTTCTCTGGTGTCGTTATGAATCTGATTCTCTGTGTTACAGTGGTACAGTGTGAGAATGGCTGGGATGTGAGTTACACTTCTACTGAGATCTGTGCCTTCAGAGGATCAACAGTGGACATTACCTGTACCTACACATACCCATCCACATTTAATAACCATGATACTACAGTTCAGGAAACTTTCTGGTTCATTCAAGAGAGTAATGGGATTCACGTTGATCTAAGGACTGATCCGGAGTATTCATGTGGAGTATCTCTGTGAAAACAACAAGTGCACTCTGAGAATCTCTAACCTGACAGAGAGCGACTCAGCTGTGTACAAGTTCAGGTTCACAACAAACCAACCTACTGGGAGTTTAACTGGTTCAGCTGGAGTCACTCTGTCTGTCACAGGTAACATTTACATCTGAACATTCATTCATTTATTTCCTACATCTTGTTTGGTTCACTTGAGTGTGTCTGTGCACTTTTATATGCATGTGTGTGTTGTCAGTTTGGACTAAAATGAATTCCTTATTCTCACACACAGATTTGCATGTGCAGGTGAGCACATCAGTGAAGTATTACGCTGATAACACGGCAGAGCTCAGGTGTCAGAGCAGTTGTCGCTTCCTGATCATCTGAACTACGTCTGGTACAAGAATCAACAGAAGAAGGAGGAAGGAGCATCTTATTCAGGTTATTTTATTTCTGCAGACAAAGTTTCCTGTGCTGTTAAAGGACACGAGGATTTCCGCTCTCCGTCAATGTGTGAGTTTAATCTACAGTATTTCACGAACAGCACCATCTGCTGGAGTATTTGAGATAATGCATTGTACCATAACTTCATGTGTCTTTAAATATTTTTCTGCATGGGCACATTGAACTCTTGGGATACTACTGTCAGTACTGACAAACTAGTGTAGTACTAGTACTAGTATTCTTCTTGTGTAAATAAAGATTGAAGACATGACTGCTCCCCAGAAGTGAAGCCAAAGCATTGTGATCACCCCCTGGTGGCTGGCTGCAGTATAGAACATACATCCTGCCTCCTCCATGTTAGTGGATGGAACATGGACCATTCTAAAAGTCAAATACATTTTTCTCAAAGATGGTTTCTGTAATTTTAGGTCGTTCTTATCACACTCTATTGTTCATGTTTCTCATAAGTTTGGTTTTAATTAGTTATTTGATGAAATGAAAATTAGATTAAACTTCATGATTGACAGCTGAGGCTGACTCAGGATTGGTCGAGCTCATGTATGGGCGGGACCTTGATACTGTGGCTCCATCTCCAGATCACTACTGTGCAGACTGTGGTTCCAAATGTGAAAGATGGCAGCGTTGGTATCTAGGATATTTTGGCTTCATTTCTGGAGAGTGGAGGAAGTGGAGACGTGTCGTCCATCTTTGGTCGACTCTGCATAAAGATACAGATCATTTCCTCCATATTGGCCAGTTTGCTCCATTATAAGAGCAACTTCTACAAGGTCCCTCATGTTCCTCACCTCCAACAGTGTGTTTCTCCCTCACACTGAAGTCTAAAGGGCACTTCCCTGTGTTTTTTGTGAACTGAAAGTTTCCTCATCTTGGCATCGTCATCATCTTAAAATGAAAACCTGCCGACTGGTGATTCACCAGAGAAAATACATGGAGTTAGTTTTATAAATGTATAAGTTTATCTTCTGATTCTCTGATGTGCTCTGTGTTACAGTGGTAAGGAGTCAGAATGGCTGGGGTGTGAGTTACACTTCTACTGAGATCTGTGCCTTCAGAGGATCAACAGTGGACATTACCTGTACCTACACATACCCATCCAGGTTGAATCACCATGATACTACAGTTCAGAAAACTTTCTGGTTCATTCAAGAGAGTAATGGGATTTACGTTGATCTAAGGACTGATCCGGAGTATTCAGGTCGTGTGGAGTATCTCTGTGGAAACAACAAGTGCACTCTGAGAATCTCTAACCTGAGAGAGAGCGACTCAGCTGTGTACAAGTTCAGGTTCACAACAAACCAACCTACTGGGAGTTTAACTGGTTCAGCTGGAGTCACTCTGAATGTCACAGGTAACATTTACATTAGAGTCAGTTTGAAATGTTAGTGTGTATGTTGAAATAAAATAACATGTTTGTTCACAGACCCTCAGCTCCAGGTACATGTGAGGAGATCAACAGCCAATCCATATCCTACCTGGACAGAGCTGACCTGTCACAGCAGGTGTCAGCTCCCTGATCATCTTTCCTACGTTTGGTACAATAACAATGAACTTGTTGGACGAAAAAAATACTTTCACCTCCAACACGTTAATGCTGAAGACAGCTATCACTGTGCTATAGAAGGACATGAGCGTTTCACTTCTCCTACATTGGGTGAGTTTACGCCTCCTCATGAAGCTACAATAATGTGGAAATAATTTAAATTTAAACTTTTAACAAATAATACAGACAGTGTTTTGATTGTATTCTCCTCCTGTGTGTTAATATAGACTATCCTTCAGATGCTCCAAAGGTTCCCACTGTGTCAGCGAGTCCCTCTGGTGAGATCATGGAGGGCAGCTCAGTGACTCTGACCTGCAGCAGTGATGCTAACCCTGCAGCTAAATACACCTGGTACAAGAGAAGTGGAGACAAACAAGTTCAACCTCTCAGTGAAGAGACACAATTTGTCCTCATCTCCATCTGGTCGTCAGACTCTGGAGAGTATTACTGCACAGCTGAGAATGAGCTGGGAAGGAGTTCAGCAAACATCTTTATTACTGTGACATGTGAGTGAAACACAGGTTATTAAGTGAAGATATATTGAATCTGTCCCATTCTTTGTCCTTTACATTTTAAATGTGCAGATATGGGTCGTTTGACTTCTGCCCCATAAATATTCACAGTCAGACCATCAGCAGCACAAAGAGGAATCCACCCAGCATCAGTTAAAACATCCATAAAGCTTTCACCATCCTCAGTAAACTTGAAAGATATTTCCTTCACTGTGCACATTCACGTAACGAGCAAACAGCTCTCAGCAGACAGACAGTGGTGAAAACAAAACCCTGCTCCTGTGCACACGCCACGCATACACCTCCCAGCAGGGGAGCAGTGGCTCATTAACATTTTAAGAGACACGCCCACAAACAGGCCACTCTGAACAGGGCTCTTCACACGCTTTATTAGGAAGAAACTCTGTCTAATTGTGGAAAAGGTTCATAATATGTCACGTTTAAGTCCACGTTACAAACTGGACTGTGGTTTGAAAATCTGTGGACATTCAGGGAGTCTGGAAACAGTAGTGCAACAGGAAATCATTGAAAAACCTCTCACTTAACAAAAGAAGAATTTACCTGTGTCAGTTTAACAACCTTGCTGTTGTAACTCAGTGCCTCCACTCACCTGAGCACCTTTGACTTTAACACATCATATCATATATGTCCCCAAATGTTAAACACAATGTCTGTCATCTGTTATCATCATTCTGTTTTCACACATACAGACGCTCCAAAGCCTCCCTCTGTGTCAGTGAGTCCCTCTGGTGAGATCATGGAGGGCAGCTCGGTGACTCTGACCTGCAGCAGTGATGCTAACCCAGCAGCTAATTACACCTGGTCCAAGGAGGACGAGGACTCACCAAAAGCATCAGGACAAATCTTCACCATCACTGATATCACAGCTGAACATGGTGGAAAGTATCAGTGTGAGGCCCAGAACACACAAGGACGTAGTAAGGCCACCTTACATCTGACTGTTGGAGCAGGTGAGTCATGTGAAGTCCTAACACCTTTAAAGGTTCTGGAGCTGTGGATTGACTTCAGCCATTGTTTGTCCTTTACATTTTAAATGTGCAGATATGGGTCATTTGACTTCTGTCCCATAAATATTCACAGTCAGACCATCAGCAGCACAAAGAGGAATCCACCCAGCATCAGTTAAAACATCCATAAAGCTTTCACCATCCTCAGTAAACTTGAAAGATATTTCCTTCACTGTGCACATTCATGTGACGAGCAAACAGCTCTCAGCAGACAGACAGTGGTGAAAACAAAACCCTGCTCCTGTGCACACGTCACACATACACCTCCCAGCAGGGGGAGCAGTGGCTCATTAACAGTTTAAGAGACACGCCCACAAACAGGCCACTCTGAACAGGGCTCTTCACACGTTTTATTAGAAAAGAAACTGTCTTTATATTTAGCAAACATGACAAAAGTTGTTTTTGTAAATGTTTCTGCCCTGCACCTTTAAGTATCGTCATGGAGATCAGCACTCATTGGATCAGCCGCTGCAGTTTTCTCGCTGTGACTCTCCTCTCCGTGTTCCTACTGATCAGGTGAGCAAATCTGTTTCACTAAAGGTTTGTACGATGAATCCTGAAAATCTGTCCTGTTAAATTAAATCAACTCGATTATTATGTATATTGTTTGTTATTTGGTTCAATTGATCAGAAGAAAGAGAAACTCTCAGCAATCTGCTGATCCTGGGGACAGACTTGACCACAGTGAGCAGGTGAGACACAGTTCAGCGTCCAATCCTTTCAAACGCCACTATTTCTCATGTCAAACCCTTTTCTCTGTCATGTGAAGATTAAAAACTAGTTATTAAAATCACAGTCAAAATTGCCATAGTGAAAAACAATCATCTGGTGTTTGAATTTCCTTCTGGTAATCTATCCATGTCAGCAAATTGCTGAGTGTTATAATTTTCTGTGCTGTGTTTGTTCAACAGTTTTTACTGAACTCTGACACTTGATGCTGCTCTAAGTTTGTTGATTTGTAACATGTGCTGCTTTAAATCTTGTGGAAGTTTGTGAAAGATTGTATTGATTGGTTCAGAAGGGAGTTAAGGGGTGTGGCCTATCCCTTCCTCTCTTCTCCTCCTTCTAGTTTCTGTGAGCCTGACTTTTCTTTTTATGTGCCTCTGTGTCTGTAGACCTGCAGTTGTATTAAAGTGTTATACAATTAAATGATACACACTATACACCCAAGATATAGTGCTAAAAGAGTTTTTATCAATGATTTGCTGACAGATAGTTTTGGGGTCTAGGGATTATATTGTGTGTAGCTCAACTTCTAATTAAATGATGTTACACAACTTGTTTGACCAAACTTGGCTGCAGTCCGTGAACATCCAGCTCCCAGATGTAGTCTTATCTGGACACAACCGATGTGAAAGTGCACACAAGTGTCAGACACACTAAGTGAGAAGTTTGTAGTGTTAGTGTTTGGAATTCAAACTGAAGACCTTCCTCCTTTTGGTTTTTAGTAGAACCACATGTTTCCTGTCCTTGAAACACGTCTGGTGTAGAAGGAGGCTTTAAATAAATCAATAGCTGCTATAGTTGGACTCTAACGTTGTCCATACTGCCACATGTACAAGACTCAAAAGCAAATTTGTGTTTGCAGCGTCTACCCAATCAGTCTGAGGAAAACTGTGACCTTCACTATGCCAGTGTCCACTTCATGAAGAGACAGACGGATCCCGTCTACTCCAACGTCGGATCAGCTGAACCCAGCAAACACAAGGAGGCGGAGGAGGTTGCGACGCTTCTGTCAACTTTAACAGATCTGCCCGAGGTGAGCAGCTCTTCATTCAGGACCATTATCCTCACTAACACCACAAAACATCATAAACAGAGATATATCCTATAGCAGTCATTTGTTTTTACCCTTTCATTTTCTTGTATTGTTTAAACATGTGTATTTGATAAAGGAGACATATTCTGCTCATATTCAGTTTGATCATTTTAATTAGTGTTGTGACTTTAAAATGTTTAATGTTCAGAAAACATCACTTTCCTCAGACTGTCTATTGCTGCAGCTCCTCTTTTCAGCCTCTGTCTCAAACACTTGGTTTTAGCTTCTGTCTCTTTAAGGCCCCCTCCTGATAATGCCCAGTCTGCTCTGATTGGTCACCCTGCCCACTCTGTTGTGATTGGTTAACCACTTCCTGTGCGTGTAGGAAATCCTCCACTCTCACTTTACGAGGGACACATTCAATCTCAAACATTTCTTATAGTTTAACTAGCGTTTCCGTGGTGAACGACATGTTTGTTTGAACCCGTGTGCAGCGGGCTCTCGTTTGGTGGGTGTGTCAGAGGTGTTCCCAATCAGCAGCGACTGTTTTCAAAAGGCAGTGACACAATGGATTCTAAAGTTCTCTACAGATGCTGGTGTTAGAAGCTGCTGTTCCAGACGACGGAAGCAGAGACTGTGACATTCAGCCTGTATTGAAGCATTCAACACGTATTTTAACCCACATCATCTACCTCCGAGATGTTTTCCACGAGAACGCCAAGAATGACCTCCTCCGCTAACATTGATGCAACACTTCGTAACACAATGTGTTCAACGCACCACTGTTTACGTTTAAATACTGCTTATGCTACGTTTGCTACAGCCCTGGCTTCTGCCGATGATGCAGAGGTATGGGCGGGACTACTGCTGAGGTGTTTCAGGAGCTTCATGTTTTCTGTGGGGCAGAGGAGCTCGTTTTACCAGGAGAGGAGCTCAGACTTTGGGCTTTTTAACTTTGCAGAACTTTGAAACTCAATATGTCTCCTTTAATGCTACGTCTCCACGACCTCCTGATCATTTATTTGTTTTATCTCCTTTCAGAACCAGAGGTCAGGACACTGGAGAGGATCCAGCTGCATTGTACAGCACAGTCAAAAAAACTCCTGCTGTTTAGACCAACGTCTGGAAACCACCTTAGTCCCAATGGAAATATCTCAACAGCTGCGGGATGGATTTGAATAGAAGTTCATACAACTGTTCATGGTCCCCACAGGATGAATCCTACTTTGGTGACAGTCAGACTCCAGCATCATTGTTGAAGTGAATGTTCAGTTTTAAGTGACTTGTCTTGACAGCTAATGGATAAATTGCCCCGAGGATGAATCCAAACGACTTCGGTGACTCGACTTTTATCTGAAATATATCAGCAACTTGTAGAAGTTGTTAAAAACGCCACATTTAGCCTGAAAGAAAAATATCAAACATTTTATAACTTGCAGCTTCAAACATGAAAATATCTGCGGTGTGTGTCAGACGGTCGACAAACTGTAAACTTGTAATAAACTTTTTTCTAGTTATATTATCAAAACAAGCATTATTAGTTAGTTGTAGTGTGACACTGCTGCCACTAGATGGTAGTAAAGAGTTTTACTGATAAAACCACAGAGAGGATTCTGTCTCTTTCACTTCTTTCTGTTTCTACACTATTGTTTCCAGCGTTTCCATCATCAGCCGATCAGGAGTTGAACTCATTTCCTCTGAGGACTGGAGGGACCACGTCTCATGTGGATGTGAGCTGCTACTTACGTGATGAACGCCTTGAATGTGACCGTTAACACAAAGTGAACTGCTGACACCAGATGAGCTGTGTTGCCTCTGGTGTCTGTTCAAAGTTTGCATCAGGCCCATTGATTTCACTTTAGTGTTTTGTGGTATTTCTCACATCACGTGTTAAACACGTGAAGAAGAAGGAGTTAGGTGTGTTTTAATCCACCATGTTCACACGGCGGCCATTTTCCTCTGACGTCTCTCTCAGGGTGTGAAGCTCGAATGTTGTTACGAACAGAATAATGTTGTACTGCTGTGATCCAGGTTTATAAGTTACACAAAAAAGATAATATATTATTACTTATTCTTCATTAGGATTATTGATTCATTATTATAATATTAGTTTTGGTAATTTTAGTAACATAATAAGTTTGTTTGCTGCACCTTTAGGAGACTGATGTTAATTATACTTTTTCTTTTTCTTCACAACATTATTCATATTTATAGTCTTGTTTATTTCATTTGTTGTTCACTCACAACTTCCTGTTTTCTAACTTTGTGATGTACAGTTTTGCAACAAAGCAGATTTTCTTTCAGGATCATTAAAAGTTTTTTTTTTATTCTGTTCATATATTTTTACATTAAATGTGAAGCTCATTTGTTCCTATTTGCTATTGTTTTGAAACTCTTACTATATTTTAATCTCACTTCCAGTATTTGTTCTGTCGTTCGTTCGTCCTTTTCATAATAAAGCCAGTCAGACGTGACTTCCCACACGCACATATTTATTGTCTTCTTCCCGTGAGTTGAACTGCTTGCGGGTCCCGTTGCAGAGACGAGGTGGATGAATGCTTGTGTGACCCTTGGTTACACTAGAAAGAGTGTAAATGTGGAGCAGGATCAGAGATACTAGGTAAACAGGAGCCCTGGACTTGAATATCAGTAACGAGAATTAACACCGGGATTACTTTGAATGAACTTGTATTAGAACACATAACCTGCAGTTCAAGTTTGTTTGACACTTACAATACAGCATAAACTTACCCAAAATAATAAACAAAATTAAATAAAATTTTAAAAAATGTGTCCAGTCTTAAATGTCAAACTGGTGGATTGATCGTTGGGGCCCAGTCCGTCTTTGTACAGTGTCTGTCCTACCACACCGTGGAGTGAAGAGGAACATGGAAGTCTGAATCTCTCTCAAAGATCTGCATGTTGGCTCGCCATCCAGTTAACTGGAGTCTTGGTTCTTCGGTGGATGTCCTCTCTGGCACCGGAGAATTCGTCTCTCACCAAAAACCTGAGCGTTGAATAGTAAGAATCCCTGCACCTTCCAACAGGTCAGCAGGGTGACCTCACACTTCCACACGATATAACAGAATCTGAGCAAAGCAGGTAGTGTGCTTGTAGCTTGAGCAGCAAAATGGCCGACAGGATGCAGACAGGTAAACAAACTCTCCACAGAGTAGATTCACCAGAGAGGACGACTGGGTACCTCCCCCTACTGGCTAGAAAAGGTAACAGCAGGTCACCCAATGAGCCACTACAGTGTTATACAAAGTGTACAATCTCTTTCTCTATAGCACTTATACAATATACAATATTGCAGCCTTCAGGATGTATTTTCGCTGCTTTTCTAGTGTGGTCTACACTTTCGTGTGGTGTGAATGTGTGTATATGAGGTGGCCTGACGTCTGGTTCAAGTCAACTGGTAGCTTAACGTATAGTAATTAAATTATGTCCAAGTTCAAAGTAGCAAAATAACAAACGGTAATTAATGAAAATCAACAAACTTAGGAGCATGGAACATGGATTAATATAAGGCCACCTTACATCTGACTGTTGGAGCAGGTGATTTTAGCACTCTGACTTTTACAGCCTACAACCCCCTATCTAAGGACTGATCCGAAATTTTCAGGTCGTGTGGAATAATCTCTGTGAAAAACAACAAGTGCACTCTGGAGAATCTCTAACCTGAGAGAGAGCGACTTAGCTGTGTATGTTCAGGTTCACAACAAAACCAAACTCTACTGGGAGTTTTACTGGGTTCAGCTGGAGTCACTCTGTCTGTCACAGGTAACATTTACATTTGAGTCAGTTTGAAATGTTAGTGTGTATGTTGAAATAAAATAACATGTTTGTTCACAGACCTCAGCTCCAGGTACATGTGAGGAGATCAACAGCCAATCCACATCCTACTCTGACAGAGCTGACCTGTCACAGCAGGTGTCAGCTCCCTGATCATCTTTCCTACGTTTGGTAATAATAACAATAAAACTGTTGACGAAAAATACTTTCTACCTCCAACACTTTAATGCTGAAGACAGCCATCACTGTGCTTACAGAGACAGGAGTTGCTCTATTTCCTCTCTACATTGTGTGAGTTTACTCCTCCTCATGAAGCTACAATAATGTAGAAATAATTTTAAATTTTAACTTTAAACAAATAATACAGACAGTGTTTTGATTGTATTCTCATCCTGTGTGTTAATATAGACTATCCTTTCAGATGCTCCAAAGGTTCCCACTGTGTCAGTGAGTCCCTCTGGTGAGATCATGAGGGCAGCAAAGTGAATCTGACCTGCAGCAGTGGATGCTAACCCAGCAGCTAAATACACCTGGTACAAGAGAAGTGGAGATAAAAGTTCAGCCTCAGTGTGAAGAGACACACTTGTCCTCAGCTCCATCCGGTCACAGATTCCTGGAGAGTATTACTGCACAGCTGAGAATGAGCTGAAGAGTCTGTAGCAAACATCTTTATTACTGTGACATGTGAGTGAAACACAGGTTATTAAGTGAAGTATATATTGAATCTGTCACATTCTTTGTCCTTTACATTTTAAATGTGCAGATATGGGTCGTTTGACTTCTGCATCATAATATTCACAGTCAGACCATAAGCAGCACAAAGTTATTTTTGTAAAATGTTTGGCCCTGCACATTTAAGTATTGTGATTTCGTGGAATGATTAAGTAAAAGTTATTTCATCATAGTTTCACCTGATCATTGAGATCATCACTCATTGATCAGCGCTGCAGTTTTCCTCGCTGTGACTCTCCTCTCCGTGTTCCTACTGATCAGGTGAGCAAATCTGTTCCACTAAAGCTTTGTACGATGAATTTTGAAAATCTGTCCTGTTAAGTTAAATCAATCAATTATTATGTATATTGTTTGTTATTTGGTTCAATTGATCAGAAAAAGAGAAACTCTCAGCAATCTGCTGATCCTGGGGACAGACTGACCACAGTGAGCAGGTGAGACACAGTTCAGCTGGCCCAATCCTTTCAAACGTCAATATTTTCACGCCAAACCCTTTTCTGTCATGAAGATTAAAACTAGTTATTAAAATCACAGTCAAAATTGCCATTGTAAAAACAATCATCTGGTGTTTGAATTTTCTGGTAATCTATCCATTTAAGCAAATTCATGAGTGTTATAATTTTCAGCTGTGCAACAGTTTCTTGCTGGTTCATGACACTTGATGCTACCAAGTTTGTTGAGTTGTAACATGTGCTGCTTTAAATCTTGTAGTTTGTGAAAGCATTGTGTTGATTGGTTCAGATATCTTAGTGTGGAGCACTGTAATGTTGGAGCAGATCACCATTGGGTGTGGCTGTGTAATACCTTGATTTGCGTTGTTCTGTCTGAGACTATGTGTGTGAGACTGCTGCCCGTAGTCTGTGTCGTTGGGACAAATAGTCATGTTGGCTGCGTGTGGACGCAGCTCTATAATTAAAGGCTGATCCACAGAGCAGCTCTGTCTTCTTTCATATCTGTATTTAGTCAGTATGTTGTTTGTTTGATGAATTTGAGGTAATTAGCATGAGTTTGGAGAGATAGCGCTGTGTGGCATTGAGTGTCGGTGAGTAGGGCGCGGCACGGTGAGACGGAGAGTTGTGTACTGCTTGCTGGTCGGAACAAGACTGAGAGAAAGAAGTGAGTTAGGGGTGTGGCTCAGTCCCCTTCCTTCTCGCTCCTTCTAGTTTCTGTGACTGACTTTTCTTTTTTAAGTGCCTCTGTGTCTGTAGACCTGCAGTTATATTAAAGTGTTATACAATTAAATGATACACACTATACACCCAAAATAGTAGTGCTAAAAGAGTTTTTATCAATGATTTGCTGACAGAGAGTTTTGGGGTCTAGGGATTATATTGTGTGTAGCTCGACCTCTAATTAAATGATGTTACACAACTTGTTTTGACCAAACTTGGCTGCAGTACGTGAACATCCAGCTCCCAGATGTAGTCTTATCTGGACACAACCGAGGTGAAAGTGCAAACACAAGTGGCTCACATACACACTAAGTGAGAAGTTTGTAGTGTTAGTGTTTGGAATTCAAACTGAAGACCTTCCCTCCTTTGGTTTTTAGTAGAACCATGTTTCTGTCCCTTGAAACACGTCTGGTGTAGAAGGAGGTGGTTTAAATAAATCAATAGCTGCTATAGTTGGATCTCTAATGTTGTCCATACTGCCACATGTACAAGATTCAAAAGCAAATTTGTGTTTGCAGCGTCTACCCAATCAGTCTGGAGGAAAACTGTGACCTTCACTTCATGCCAGTGTCCACTTCATGAAGAGTCAGACGGATCCCATCTCCTCCACCCGCCGGATCAGCTGAACTCCAGCAAACACAAGGAGGCGGAGGAGGCTGCGACGCTCTGTCAACTTTACCAGATCTGCCCCGAGGTGAGCAGCTCTTCATTCAGGACCATTATCCTCACTAACACCACAAAACATCATAAACAGAGATATATCCTATAAGAAGCCATTTGTTTCTACCCTTTCATTTTCTGTTTGTCTAAAATGTGTATTTGTTAAAGGAGACATATTCTGCTCATATTCAGTTTGATCATTTTAATTAGTGTTGTGACTTTTAAAATGTTTAATGTTCAGAAAAACATCACTTTCCTCAGACTGTCTAATGCTGCAAATTCAGCCTCTGTCGCAAACACTTGGTTTTAGCTCCCGTCTCTTTAAGTCCCCTCCTGATAATGCCCAGTTCGCTCTGATTGGTCTACTCCGCCCACTTGTTGTGATTGGTTAACCACTTCCCGTGCTGCGGTAGGAAATCCTCCACTCTCACTTTACGGGACACATTCAATCTCAAATCATTTCTTATAGTTTAACCAGCGTTTCCGTGGTGAACGACATGTTTGTTTGAACCCGTGTGCAGCGGGCCTGCTCAGTGGGGGTGTGCCGAGGTGTTCCCAATCAGCAGCGACTGTTTTAAAAAGGCAGTGACACAATGGATTCTCAAGTTCTCTCTACAGATGCTGGTGTTAGAAGCTGCTGTTCCAGACGACGAAGCAGAGACTGTGACATTCAGCCTGTATTGAAGCATTCAACACGATTTTAACCCACATCATCTACCTCCGAGATGTTTTCCACGCAGAACGCTAAGAATGACTCCTCCGCTAACATTGATGCAACACTTCGTAACACAATGTGTTCAACGTCCACTGTTTACGTTTAAATACTGCTTATGCTACGTTTGCTACAGCCCTGGCTTCTGGGCCGATGATGTAGAGGTATGGGTGGGACTACTGCTGAGGTGTTTCAGAGCTTCATGTTTTCAGGGGGCAGAGGAGCTGCTTACTCGAGGAGAGGAGCTCAGACTTTGGGCTTTTAACTTTGCAGAACTTTGAAACTCAATATGTCTCCTTTAATGCCGCCTACCGACCTCCTGATCATTTATTTGTTTTATCTCCCTTTCAGAACCAGAGGTCAGGACACTGAGAGGATCCAGCTGCATTGTACAGCACAGTCAAAAACTCCTGCTGTTTAGACCAACGTCTGAAATCACCTTAGTCCCAATGGAAATATCTCAACAGCTGCGGATGGATTTGAATAGAAGTTCATACAACTGTTCATGGTCCCCACAGGATGAATCCTACTTTGGTGACAGTCAGACTCCAGCATCATTGTTGAAGTGAATGTTCAGTTTTAAGTGACTTGTCTTAACAGCTAATGGATAAATTGCCCGAGGATGAATCCAAACGAATTCGGTGACTCCGACTTCATCTGAAATATATCACAACTTGTAGAAGTTGTTAAAATGCCACATTACCTGAAAGAAAATATCAAAACATTTTATAACTTGCAGCTTCAAACATGAAAATATCTGGGTGTGTGTGTCAGATTTGTCGACAAATCTGTAAACTTGTAATAAACTTTTTCTAGTTATATTATCAAACAAGCATTATTAGTTAGTTGTAGTGTGACACTGCTGCCACTAGATGGTAGTAAAGAGTTTTACTGATAAATCCACAGAGAGGATTCTTGTCTCTTTCACTTCTTTCTGTTTACACTATTGTTTCAGCTTCATCATCAGCCGATCAGAGTTGAACTCATTCTCTGAGGACTGAGGACCACGCCTCATGTGGATGTGAGCCGCTACTTAGCGTGATGAACGCCTTTATCGTGACCGTAACACAAAGTGAACTGCTGACACCAGATGAGCTGTGTTGCCTCTGGTGTCTGTTCAAAAGTTTGCATCAGGCCCATTGATTTCACTTTAGTGTTTTGTGGTATTTCACATCACGTTAAACACGTGAAGAAGAAGGAGTTAGTGTGTTTTAATCCACCATGTTCACACGGGCGCCATTTTCTCTGACGTCTCTCAGGGTGTGAAGCTCGAATGTTGTTACGAACAGAATAATGTTGTACTGCTGTGATCCAGCTTATAAGTTACACAAAAAGATACATTATTACTTATTCTTCATTAGATTATTGATCTATTATTATAATATTAGCCTTTGGTAATTTTAGTAACATAATGTTTGTTTGCTGCACCTTTAGGAGACTGATGTTAATTATACTTTTTCTTTTTCTTCACAACATTATTCATATTTATAGTCTTGTTTATTTCATTTGTTGTCTTCACTCACAACTTCCTGTTTTCTAACTTTGTGATGTAAGCAAAGTTTGCAACAAAGCAGATTTTCTTTTCAGATCATTAAAAGTTTTTTTTTTTTTATTCTGTCTATATATTTTACATTAAATGTGAAGCTCATTTGTTCCTATTTACATGTTTTGAAACTCTTACTATATTTTAATCTCACTTCCAGTATTTGTTCTGTCGTTCGTTCGTCTCTTTTCATAATAAAGCCAGTCAATGTGACTTCCTACACGCATATTTATTGTCTTTCCGTGAGTTGAATCGTTTGCGGTCCAAGGCAGAGACTGAGGGATGAATGCTTGTGTGACCCTTGGTTACACTAGAAAGAGTGTAAATGTGGAGCAGGATCAGAGATATCAGGTAAACAGGGAGCCCTGACTTGGAATATCAGCAACGAGAATTAACACCGGGATTACTTTTGAATTAACTTTGTATTAGAACACATAACCTGCAGTTCAAGTTTGTTTGACACTTACAATACAGCATAACTTACCTAAAATAATAAACAAAATTAAATAAAATTTTAAAAATGTCCAGTCTTAAATGTCAAACTGGTGGATTGATCGCTGGGGCCCAGTCCGTCTTTGTACAGTGTCTGGTCCTACCACACCGTGGAGGAAGAGGAACATGGAAGTCTGAATCTCTCCTCAAAGATCTGCATGTTGGCCTTTGCCATCCAGTTAACTGAGTCTTGGTTTCTTCGGTGGATGTCCCCTGGCACCGGAGAATCTGCCTCACCAAAAACTCCGAGCTTGAATATTAAGAATCCCTGCACCTTCCAACAGGTCAGCAGGGCACCACACTTCCACACGATATAACAGAATCTGAGCAAAGCAGTAGTGTGCTTGTAGCTTGAGCAGCAAAATGGCCGACAGGATGCAGTGACAGGTAAACAAACTCTCCACAGAGTAGATTCACCAGAGAGGACGACTGTACCTTCCCTACTGGCTAGAAAAGGTAACAGCAGGTCACCCAATGAGCCACTACAGTGTTATACAAAGTGTACAATCTCTTCTCTATAGCACTTTATACAATATACAATATTGCAGCCTTCAGGATGTATTTTCGCTGCTTTTGCAGTGTGGGCTACACTTGCATGTGCTGTGTGAATGTGTGTATATGAGGCGGCCTGACGCCTGTCTAAGTCAACTGGTAACTTAACGTATAGTAATTAAATTATGTCCAAGTTCAAAGTAGCAAAATAACAAACGGTAATTAATGAAAATCAACAAACTTAGGAGCATGGAACATGGATTAATATAAGGCCACCTTACATCTGATCCCTGTTGGAGCAGGTGATTTTAGCACTCTGACTTTACAGCTCACAACCCCCCTGTTCATTGCACCAGAACTCTTAAAACCATCAATACTCAGGATTTCCAGATGTGTCACGGTTGTATATCAAGCCCATCATATTGCACATGAACAATACTCACTGACCAACCTCTTCCATGAAGTTTTGTGCAATCAGTTTAGCAGTTTTGTGTAACTTGCTGATGAACAAAACAAACGAATGGACAGGGGGCGCAACAACGTTCAAACTGTTTTGAATGAACTGTGATTATGTGCAGGTTTCATGAATAAAGTCCAGTGAGGCGACATGTTCTCATCTCTCCCCCATCAGTCACACAACTGTCCTGAGTATGACAACGCCGCTGCTGCAGCACAGACAGAAGACACAGAGGAGCAGGAAGACCTGGGCGTGAAGCCTCAGGTCAGAGCCACTGTGACAAACACAACCAAGATGGACGACTTCAGAGTACATCCGCCAAGCGAGTTTTACAGAAACCATAGTGTAGTTATTAAAGAGAAATCTGTCCAAGCAACAAAATATCTGGAGTGCAAGCGCAGAGTTTTGAGCTCAAGCAGAGCAAATCTAAGACCAGCAGGAGCTGTGTGAGTGCAAGCGCAGGGTGTTGAGTAAAAACACCACGAAATCTGAACGCAAGTCCAGCTCTCAAACCAAAAGACCACACTTTAATAAAGAGGAAAACACCCACACATTTCCTTTCTACCATGGTTTCTGCTTTTCTCCTCAGGTGCACTGTGATTGGTTGACAGGCATGTGAGAAACAGGAAGTATCTCTCTCTCCATCCCTGCTGCAGCAGCAGCAGTTTGTGCAGCATGACCTTTGAAGTATATTGTTGTGTTGCTTCTTTCTTCTTTCTGATGGGTCCAGTCCAGTTTCCGTAGCTTTTATTTCTGTGAGCTTAGTTCTGATGTTGGCTTGAAGGAAGGAAGATTCTCGTGATCCTACTACCTCAGGTTGGTGTGCTGGGTTTTCCCTTCTTTTGTCCATTTTGCCGGCCTGTTGTTGAAGTTGTTGTCTTTCTGTAATAAATACTTTTTTTTTTGCTGTTACCTCTCTGAACTATGTTGACGTCTTGGTGATGAGCTTTGAGGTGGTAACACCACGTGACCCATCTCGTCTTATACATGATATTAATGTGGTTATTGCGCTTGATAATGAATTATTATGTATCGTGATTTTGCTGATTCTTTTCTTAAATAAATGTTTTTGGTCTTTTGTTTTCTACCTTTATCTATTTGTTTGTTTGTTTTTCAGCAGAATTACACTAGAAAACTAAAAACAGATTTTTCCTCAAACTCATAAAATTTGGGCAGGAATCCTGATAAAGGGGCTTGAGCCAGGAGCCTGTTTCTTGTGTCACTTTCTTTATAATTGTGAGACTGATGAAAACAGTCAGATTATTAGAGCAGTGGTTCTCAACCTTTTTCAGGGATGTACCCTCAAAAAACCACGAAAATTCCCTAACCAGCGCAGCTACTTCTTTTTTGGTTGAAAGAAGATGTAATCCACAGTGCTGTGCCATTAGTGTTCGATTTATTAAACTTTGTAACTAGACACTTTCAAATTTAAACTCCATCAATGTCCATAACATTGCCTATTTGTAATGGTCTCTCTTGAACTATTTGGAAATAAAAGATATAAAATAACTAAAGACTTATTAAAAATAAATAATTATCTCAATTATAAATAAAGATTTGTGCACATAAAATAATTATCAACTTAAAGTGACTCCTTTGGGATCATAATAAAGATATGTTCTCAAACTGAAACTCATGAACTTAATTATAGATAAACACTTCTTCACAAAAATAAATCATTAACTTAATTTTAAAATAAAAGATTTGCTCAAAATACAACTTAAAAATATCTTCTTTAAGGATCAAAAGAATATCGATTCAACTACAAACTGTCAACACTGAAGATTACATTGTTGCATTGAACTGAGTGAGTGCTTTTGCATTTACATTTTAGTGAGAAACTTGTGCTTGTGCTTCACTGAGGATCTTGTCAGTCTTGGTGGCAGGAAGCAACTGTTGTGATCAAGCTCTTCTCCAGGCACAGTCTGTTTCCTTTAAGCTGTTTTTGATCACAGTCATTGGTAGAGAAGGAGGCCTCACATAAATATGTGTGGAGGCAAAGGTAGTAGCTGCTCCAAAGCTTTCTGTCCCAGGTGAGGGTAAGTCTTGCTTCACACACACCCAAAACTGTGTGAGTGTGATGGCAAACTTCATCTGAGGCTCCTGGTCAGATGACACTTCCAGAGTTTTTCCTGATAAGTGACAGGTAGCTTTTGTTTCCGTTTGCTTCGGGGAGGCTTTTCGCATCGTGGTCTTGAGATGACCTGAATTCAGAAAGTTTCAAAAACTCAGGTGGCTTCACCAACATGACTTTCATGTTTTGTCTGAGATGCTGCTGAAGATGCCTGGCTTCATGCCACTGTTGGCTAATCTCTCCCCACAGAAAACAATAAAGTGTAAATCTAATCTATGCTATTGTTAATATTGTTAGCTGTCTTTCTGTTATTTTATTGTGAAATATTTGCTCGCTTTAAGGTCAGACATTTTCATTTGCTTTTGTATTGCATGCTTTTATTTTGAAAGTGTTCTGGTAGAGACGCGGACTTCCTGTTATGAATGTGTTTTAGCGCCCTCCGAAGAAGAGGCACGAGCTCTCACGGTGTTTAGGAAGTTTCAAACAAACCTGGAAACATCAGTTACAAAGTCTCGACCATCTTCCGGGGACATGCTCCACAAAGCCTTGGGTGGGTGGCAGCCGTGGACCTAAATCCCATGAAAACATATTGTTGTGGATACTGACGGAAGTTTGCTGGCTCTGGTTTCGCCTTTCTTCTGGCTCTTTTGTCCTCGTAGCTTAGCGGCATCGTTGTTAGCTTCAACCGCGACTCCATTGTTTGAGTTTTCAAGGCGGCAGTGATGACAGGTGATGACAGGTGACGACAGATGATGACAGGTGACGACAGGTGATGACAGGTGACGTGTGCCAGGTTGGGTCAAACCATCCTGGTATGGGGGAGACTCTGGGTTTTTAGGATAATGAAATTGAATAGCCTGCTGAATATAAAATTCAGTTCATGAACTTACACTTATATTTTATTGAATATTTATTAAATAACAATTTTTAAAGGATTTTTGAATGGATGCTAATTTTAAATGTATTTTTTAAATCTCATGTACCCCTGGAGTGCTCTCTCTGTTTGCCCCCATTTGAGAACCACTGCTTTTAGAGGACTGGTTTCTATATGATTGAACCTGCTGTGCCTGATTGAATTGAGGCAGATTGAATTGATGGAGGCTGGCATGTGCACACATAGACATCAAAGGGGGCTTGAGCCACTGCCCTTTTCCTTCCTCGAGAGAAAGTGCCCTTTTTAAATACATGAATATTATATTCCTGTTTGCGCACAGCTTCCCTGTCAAACAATTGAAAATATATTGAAATATATTTTTGATATTAATATTCAATATTTTATTTTAATAACCAATTTATTGAATGCCGAAAGGCACACCATTTTATGGTATCACGTTTAATGCATTATTGCACAACATAATGGAGCCCCGCGTGAGGCAGAGTACAGTTGGCAAATTCATAATTATGTAATGTTCATTTTTTCATTTTTGGCCAACGCCAGAAATAAGTGGAATTTGGAATTTTCAGTCAAGCCAAAGGTTTGAATTCAGTTCCACTAGTCTGCCACCGGAGTAGACATTCAACCGTACTTACAAACAAGTGCAATATGGTGAAATTTCATTTATTCATAAATTAAATGTTTATTAATAATTAATTATTCATAACTACCACTTTAAGTCCTCATAGTGTTACGCTAATAGTTGCTAATAACTCCAGTTGAATATTTGTTTGTGGAAAATTTAAGAATTTCTTTTAATATTTGAATATCACATATTCAATGTTAACTGGTCAAGCTGTGAAATTTCCTGTAACTGTTAAGTGCTTTTGAATTAAGACAGAGCGCGCCACCGGCCCTATGGAACAGGGCTTGTACTGGCTGTTACTGCCAAGCATTTCAGCCCAAGTTGGATAAGAGAACCTGAGAAAGAGAATATCGACCAAAATAAAAAGTCAGATACACTTGAAATACATTTTTTAAAAGATGTCTATGCTTCATACTGTTCCAGCCAGAGAAAAAGGTGTAAATTGCTTCAGACCACAGTAATGAACCTTTTAAATACGTCTCACTGACATCATCTATTTTCGGCTCTCTTCCAGCTCTGAAGCAAAACATCCCACAGGAGCAGAGGGGTAAGTTTTATGGTTATGAACAATAATTTAATCACACCATCGTCATTTAGAAATGAAAATATATATATATATACAGGATATGTCAGGAACTGTATTTGTATTTAAAAAGTCTTGTACAAACACAGTCTCCTCTGTGGGTAGTGAAGATGATGATTTTTTTATGTATCACTTTCTCCCCACATTTTGATCTCCCTGTGATCCATTACTTTCCTCCTGTTCCCCCATCTCCACCTCCTCCTTCTTTCCTCCTCTTTCTTTCCCCTCCTCTGTTTTCCAGGAGCTGTCGCTCTCTTGTGGGTTGGGAACATTACAGTAGAAGTTACAGAGAAAGACCCTGGGATCTCTTCAAAACGTAAAATCAATATGTTCGGCATGTGTGTGATCCAGGTTTTACTTATGTTGGGATAAAGTACGTCCCCCTACACAACATACTGTAAGGTGACGTTTAAGGTTAGGTTTAGATTAAGGTTAGGTACAGTAACCATTATGGTTAGAGTACACTAAATGGATGAAGGTATTGGGTCACCTACACCTACAGGAGCTTTTGGTAATATCCCATTTTAAATCCATAGCCATTAAACTAGTCCCCTTGTAGCTGTGGCATGTTCTAATTTTTCTAGGACGGGGTTTTCACATAAGTTTGGAGTGGTTTGCCCTTTCCCCAGAGGAGCATTTGTGAGGTAAGACACTGATGTTGGACGAGAGGGCTCACACTTCGCTTCTAGTTCATCCCAAAGGGGTCCGATGGCTGTGTGGTCAGTCCAGTTCTGCCTCACCAGAATTTTGAGACCTTGCTTTGTGCACTGGGGCAGAGTCATGCTGGGACAGAAGAGGGGCCTTCCTCAAACTGTTCCATAGAATTACCAAAATGTCTTGCTAGCTGAAGCATTAAGATTTTCCTTCACCGGAACTAACCGATGGCAACAGGACTGAGTGAAGTCGATGATTAAGAGGTGTGTCCCAATACTTTTGTCCATAAAATGTAAGTCAACAATGTCTCAACAGAAGCCTGCTGATTGTTTCGACTGTAACTAAAGATGGACGACAGGACAGCTCTCAAAAGTGAGCCAAATCGCCTCCATTGCTCCCCTGGTGGCTGGCGGGAGTATAGGTCATATACACTCTACCAATCCCCTGATCACTGAACTGTGCAGATTGTGACTCCAAAGATGACAGCTGCTCGTGGTTCGGGATATTATAGCTTGATTTCTGAACAGTGGGAGATGCAGATGTGCTCTACCATCCTTATTTACAGTCTGTGTCTTGATTTGTGCACTCAAATGAGTCCCGGCACTTATTTATAATGATGTACTAAATAAATCAGAGCAGGTTCTTAATAAAGCAGCATTTTAAGAGGAGTATCACAGGTAGGTAAAACTTACTGATAATAACTAGAAAGAAGATGGTTTACAGTGTTAGTGAGAAACAGTGGTACTCCACCACATTAAAAATTAAAGTTATAAAAGTGTATTCAATGAAGACAGTAGGTAGTAGTAGTTGTTGCAGCAGCAGAAGTTAGAACAGAAGTTCTTTGTAGGTAAGAGGTAGTTGCTTTGTTTTAATAGTTAAAGTACTTGTAGTAGAAGCAAAGTAGCAAGTTTATCACTGCCAGCAGTAGTAAAAGAGTTGGTCAGCGTTGTTCTACTACACTTTCTGCCGGAGGTTTGAGGTTTTGGGTTTCCACGGTTACAGGTTTGGTGAGATAGAGAGTATCAGAGTTCTTCACTAACGCTTCTGTGCTTCACAACTTCAAGAACGCCAACATGGCTGCTACAGAGCCCTGGAGAAGCTGCAGGTGAGTCATGGACCGCCTGTTTCAGGAGAACAGAGTTTATTCATGTAACACAAAAACAACCACAGCTGAACAAAGCAAAGAAAATGCAAAATATGAATATTAAAAAATGTAATATAATATAAAACAGGAATATGAAAGTAATATGACATCATAGATATTTCTGAGAATGAAAATATTGCACAGTAACAGATAAAATCCAGGTCTCAAACTCGACTTAAAATGAAAGTCAGTGAGAAAGATTGGGTGTTTAACATTGAGTAAAACATTTCCTAGGTCTCAGCGGTTCTGGAAATGAAGAGGTAAGCTGTTCCAGAGATTGTCTGAGCCTTCTACATTACTCTTGGAATGTCACTGTCCCGGCCATCGTCCCCTTCTTGTGCCCATGGGTATTACTATGTAACGTCCATGTGTCCTCCTGGCCAGGGGTGGAGCTCAGAGCACCAAGCTGGTGATGCGGTACCCGACTGCTGGATCCAGCGACTCTGCCCTCCACACAAAGGACCAACACCAGCCTGGGCTTCAGTGCTGCAGGAACACAGCACAGCTCAGCTTCCACAGGGTTCTGAGGAAATCACTCACCATGCACGTTTTTCACAGAAGTCATAAGAGGGAATTGAACATGAAACTTCCACTGGCAAGCAAATGTGTTCAAATACACAAATAACCTCCCTCTGGCCCTGACCGCGGTGCAGGTCCAGACAGAGGGCGTGCCTGTAAATGGACACGAGTGCTTCATTGGCGGACCACAGTTGTTTCTATGGTGACAAGCACCGCCTCAGACACATACCAGACCAGCAAGGGCAAAGCAAGAAACCATGGCAACCTCAACTATTTCCTCCTCCCCAACCCCTGCACCTGGGTATACATGGGGGATTTACAAAGAATGAGGGGGAACAGGACCACAAATAGAACCAGAGGATGTTCTGCCCGACGATATCGACAGCTGAATGTGTGAGAGAAAAGAAAGAGAGAGACGGGTTCTGCACAGGTCCAGAACCCAACCTTGTAAATACTTTGAATATAAGAAGGTCTAAAAGATTTAGATTTGTTTGAAACATCACTGAGGAGTCACCTGATGAACTCCTGATTCCTGCTGGGGACATGTCACTCGTCAGGATTTACTGGGACCAGTGTCTCTGGTTGAACCTTGTTGGAACAACCAAAGACTCTGTGACAAACCGTCTCCTGAACACCACTGCTGCTTTGCTGCCAAATGAAGTTATTTTTTTAAGTATTTGCACAAACAATAAATGAATAAACACTGATGTTTTCTGTCGCCTGCTCAATGCTAACTTAATCTAAACTGCGCCGTACATGCCTTTTTTAAAAACGCTTCTGTGTTCACTTTGTTTGCTTTGCAGTTTTTGAGATTTACTTATTCAGGTTGTAAGGGCCACAAAACCTGTATGTGTGAAGAGTAAGAGGCCGAAGGTCAGAGCAAATTCATTTCTGTTTCTTACAACTTCATCAACTGACGAAGAAAACACAAGGCTCTGTTTTTTATCACACCACATCCTTGTTACTAACCTTCCAGCTCTGGAGCCAGAGACACTTGCACCATCAGTCTTATCTCTGTGTCCAAACATTAGTGACTCTGTTGTTTGTCCGTCTTCTTTCTTCTGACACTATCAGATAATCACAGATGAAAGAAGTGTGATGTTTGAGAAGTCGAACTGAAGCACTGAACCTTCATCTGACACTCGTCATTATAAACTCTGTTCAGAACATTAAACCTCACTAACTCGAGCCTGCAGAGAGCCGGGAGGGGAGGTGCACACGGCCCTCACCTGTCAGCTACAGTTTGTCTCTCTTAACAATTTGGGAGGGAAAATATTAAACATGAAAGATTTATTTCCATTTGTCTGACTTTAGTTTTCACAATACACCCAGACCACTTGTTGATCTAACTTTTGAAAAAGGTAAGTAAATAAATTTATAATTAATTTAAAAATTGTATTTACTTAATTTTCCAACATTTAACTGAATAGTTGTGTTTACTCTGGCTACAACCATATAACTGCTTTTAAACAAAATCGATCTCTCTCCACGCTCTGCTTGTGCTTTAATGTAGTAGTCAGACTAATCAGAACAACTGTGTCCAGAGCTGAGGTGGAGTTCATGTGAATTTCACAGTCGGGAACTAATTTTCTGATTATTCCGACCCACGTTAACGCACAACCAGAGCACAGTGGGAGGCTCCGCCATCTAACCCAACAGTCGATGGTTCCTGTGTCGCCTACTGCTCACGTGCACCCGTGCATGAGCTCATGAAGTCTGGTCTACACAAGTGAACAGTTTTACACGTGTATCAGACAAAAACAAGTTTGACCTTACGAGTTGAATCCTCGTGAGAAATGAGTAAAGAACATCAAAGTAATGTAAGTTTGCATAATTATGACCTTTTACAATGTATTGTTATGACCCAGTCTTCATATGGACTGAGCTGTAAATAAACAGGAACTGACTTCTAACATGAGGTTAAAAGAAAGAATAATTCAATATGATTTTTAAGTCCAGTCTCAAGAAAGTAAAGAAAGTGTTGATTCACTGTCAGGCTGCAAAACTACTTCTCACTGTTATTGCATGAAATATATTTGGAATAAGTTCACGCACTACCTCCCAAATAAAAGAACATTTCTTCATTTTAACAAGGACTATCGGTGTTTGTCCGTTCGCATGTTAATGATGTAAAGAGAAGGAAGCCAAGGTCTTAACTGATCTATGATTTCATCTGTCATCGTGACTGGCTGACAAACATCGTTTCTCAAGGGTGGAATCTAGCTGCTGATGTGGCTGCACCACAGAGACGTGTATAACGATGGGTTTGAGAGAAGCAGCGAGTTGCTTGTCATCTTCCCTTCTTTCTGGTGTGTCAGGTACATCTACATTTACAGGAAAGCACTTTGTGTTACATCGTGGTTTGTATGAAAAGTGCTTGAATAATTGTTCCAGTCTTCTGTGGTTCCAGCTTAATGTTTGAGGTTTTCCTGCATTTTCAAATTGTTTTGAGTAATTGTGAAGTTTGGATCATTGATTGACAAAACAGTTATTGTGAAGATGTCACTTTAGTCTCTGCTCATGAGAGGATGTTATCTGAGTTTCAGACATTGTTACGCTCAGTGCCGTGACACCCAGTGACCTCAGGCATCTTGTTTTCAGGTCGTCTCGTTGTCTGATTCTTTTTGTGAACGCACATTCAAGATCCCTTTGAGGGAGTTTCTTCAAATTTAGAACAAATGTTCATCACTTGATGAACTAATCAAAGCTCAAAGCTCAAAGGTCACAGTGACCTCATATGATTCTGGAAAAAGGAACACAGACTGAAAATGCTCTGGTTGGTGGAGGCATCCTACAGCAGGGTGGTAATTCTAGTTATGTTCAGGAAGACAGCTGCTCCATATTTCACACACATATTTCACACACTCCTCGATATCACTCCTCTAAATATGTCGGATCTTTTCCATCAAGAGCCATGAATTTGATTCTGGGAAAACGTGGACATTTTGAAAAACACGATCTTGCAATGCTAAAGAAAATAAAACTTAAATCCCGATCTGCACCAAAATCTTCCAGCAATTGTTGCTAATTGTGCAACCACACCAACCAGCCAACGGATCAGTGAAAACATAACCTGGGTGGAGGTGATGAAAGCAAATCACAAATACAACCATATGTAGAGCTGAATTCAAAACGTCATCGCTTTACCTTTAAATAATGTAGCATCTTTTCTGCATTGTTTATTTCTGACATAAACAGCGTCTGTGAATTATTGTTAAATACAGCAGTAAGATTATAGTTGTCATGGTGATAGTCAAAAGGTTTTTGCTTTTTCAGGTGTCCTGGAATTCATGCGACAGAGTGAATTACATCGACAGGAACATTCTGCCTTTTAAAGGCTCATCAGTGGACATCTCTTGCAGTTACAACAGTCACTATGATCCTATCACTAAGTCCTGGTCTGCTGAGCAGCTGTATCGCCCTCAAGCTGTGACTTACTCAAAGACTCCAGAGTTCACACATCGTTCAGGTCCTTTGAACCAGAGCGAGGGCGCCTCCACTCTGAGAATAATGAACCTGAGACTGAGCGATTCAGCCCAGTATCAGCTTCACACTAAAATCACAGAGTGTCTGAATGGGAGAGAAGTTTCCTGGCACAACTCTGACTGTCACAGGTACTGAGGAACACTAAGCTCACTGGGTGTTGTTCAGTGGTTCTCAACCTGGGGTCCCACAGCTGCTTCTATGTTTCTGTTGACAGATCCAGATGTTCAGGTGATCTTGGTTCCGATTGGTCCAACACTGACTTGTCACAGCAGCTGTCTTCTCTCTGGTCGTCCCTCCTCCTTTGTCTGGTACAAGAATGGAACAGAAATTCACGGAAACGCCTCCAGCTTCAGGGGATTCCACCCTGAAAACAGCTATTCCTGTGCTTATGAGCTTCACCACTCCGGGCCCCTGTGTGTGAGTTGACTCCAAAATGTCCCGCGGTGGAAACTTGAAGGCTGAGCCTCGTGATTTTCTATAATTTAATAATTGTGAAAAAAGTCCCTTGAAAAAGACCAAATCAAAGTTTGTTATTAAAGCACTTTTCATATCCAGCAGAATAAAGACAAAGAGCAATACAGCAAATAAAAACGATCTTCCACTCCATCCACACACAGAGAAAGACAAGATAACAGGAAGTGAGAAGAAGCTTTAATCACAGTGGCTCATCTTCCATTTTCACTTCATCTTTTCCTTCAGATTTTGCATGTATGTGATCAGGACACATGCAAATCCCACTCAGTGATTCCCAAGACAGAGGTGACATGTTCAGTTTTGTAAGCCTGTATTTAATACAAACAGTAATTACTTGCAAACTACTAAACACTAAAGGGGGCCTTCCTAACTAAAGGTAAATCAAACACTCTTCTAAAGATGCTAAGAACCAGGGATTTGCTGCAAATCTTATTAAAAGACTATTCTATAAAGCCACATTCTCATGTAAAGATCTGTTTATATCCTGCAGATGCTCTGAAGGTTCCTTAGTGCAGCTGAGTCAACCTGGAGACATTCTGAAGGGCAGCTCGGTGTCTCTGACCTGCAGCAGTGATGCTCAACCCACCCCTGCATACGCCGCACAAAAAGAACCAGATCTTTGCTCAACAGAGCAGCTCAGCTGGTTTTCAGCTCCATCCCGTTGTCTGACTCTGGAGAATATTACTGCACAGCGCTGAATAAGTGCTTGGGAAGACAGCGTCTAAACGTGTCTTTTAAGAAAATGTGAAAATGAGTAAATATTTAGAAATATTCAAAAGCCGAGAGGTTTTGCACATCTAAAATTCCAGATGCTGCAACACTCTTCAAATCCATTAAAACCATGTAAATCCAGATGCTTCACAGTCCTCCTCTGTGTCAGTGAGTTCCTCTGGTGAGATCATGGAGGGCAGCTCGGTGACTCTGACCTGCAGCAGGACAACCAGCAGCTAATTACACCTGGTACAAGGAGGACGAGGACTCACCAAAGCATCAGAAAATCTTCACCATCACTGATATCACAGCTGAACATGGTGGAAATTATCAGTGTGGGAGGTCCAGAACACACAAGGACGTAGTAAGGCTACCTTACATCTGACTGTTGCAGCAGTGAGCACGTGAAGTCCTAACACCTTTAAAGGTTCTGGAGCTGTGTGTATTGACTTTATCTCCGAGTCAAACATCCTGCAACATTCCTGTTCATCCATTGTGTGATTTCTCCAGGTGCATGGAAATCAGCAGTGACTGAACAACCACAGCTCTTTCCTGGTGGTCATCATACTTTCGCTGTCTTCCTGTGGATCAGGTGACTAGTCACACAGTGACGCTACTGAATAGAAACATACAGTTCGTAATAAGACCTCACAGGCAAGTCTGAATAGAGGCTGGATTTTCTAAATAAAAGCACCCACATGGTTAGAGGAGAGAAACTTATTGCATGTCACAAAAAATACAAACCACAAACAGGAACCAAGTTCTGCACACACACACACACACACACACACACACACACACACACACACACACACACACACACACACACACACACACACACACACTGACCTCTAATCGCCTCTCTCTCTCTCTCTCTCTCCGTCTCTTTCTCTGAGGAGTTTTTCTAGTTCATCCAACTGTTTATTTCTTTCCTCCCTCATCTAGAAGAAACAAGTCCTTCACACAACAGCGTGAGGCGGAGACCAGAAGACATGAGCGCAGGCAAACAATAGTTTCATTTCAGCACTTGATCTCCACTCTTCAAGGCTGCCTCTTACACCGTATGCTCTGTATCATTGTGGATTTGATGAGAAGGGTCAGACCATGAATGTCTTGGGAGGTCATATTCCTTTACTCTAACAAAAGATTAAACTCCATTAGGGAGAAACTGACTGGATCTCTTATGCTCTGTGCCGCGAGCAGCCAATGGCCGGAGGCGTTATGTTTACAGGTTGTCCGTCTGTCCGATGGCGACTGTGGAGGTCAAAGGTCAAGGTGACTGTGACCTCCTGAACCATTTTACTCATGAACAGATTGGAGAGAATCATTTCAAATTTGGCACAAATGTTCACTGACACTCATGAATGACCTGATTTCTTGGTCAAAGGTCAAGGCCACAGTGGCCACACCAACATGTTCTGGGCTCTTTGAACATGATATCTCAAATCTGCCTTTAAGGAATTTCTTGAAACTTTGATCAAAGATGAACAGATTAATGGCTTGATGGTCTCATATGAGGCAAGAAATAAATGTATGAATATTGAAACTGCACTGGTTGGAGGAGGCGCACAACCGAAGGGCAGTAATTTAGTTAGGGACAAATGTAGAGTGAATGTTTCATGGTGGTGACACCGGGTCTAATTCTGTTAAGAAGATGAGCTGGGTGACCAGCAGGGAAAACAGAAGCTCCAAGATCACTGCTGCCATCACAGTTTGATTCAGCAGAGTAGGATCAGCCCACAACAAAGAGAAACTCTCAGTACTCCAACAAAGTTAAAGAGTAAGACACAGATTCCAGCCTGATCCCAGCTAGTATTTACTGTACGAATAAATTTCTGCAGCGGCCCACACACAACCAGCAGAGCCAAGACGATACGCATCATCTTCGGTTTACAAGGAATGTTCATACAGCTCTACTTGATATACAGCAGCATAGTGCGTGCAGGGTGTTCTCCGGTGCCAGTTGCCAGTGGACACAGGAAGCATGTACAATAGCCGTAATACGCCACACCGGAATTAGCATCTTTCTCAATCGTGCAGTGTCGACGGTTGAGTAGCAAACCTCTCTGCGTCCACTGGCTGAATCGAGGGGGGGGGGCAGGTCTGTTCAACGCTGCGTACAGCTTTAGTTGAGGATGATTCAGGTTTGGTGGGAACAGCCACTAAAGTCGTTTCTCACACTCGTACAAACCACAGTTTAATCTAACACCATCTGGCTCAGCAAGCATGTAAGTGGAAAGAGGAAGGAAGTGGGATGTGTTAACAGTTTAAATTTATCTTTATCTTACAGAATCTGTCTTTATTCTCAGACTCTTCTGTGTTGTAGGTAGACGTGTCTGTGATGTGACTGAGTTTCATCTTGTGCACATTATTTATCTGTGGACGTTTCTATTGTTTGTGTCACAGACGAGAGCAGCAGCTACTATGAGTGTAACTGCAGCAGCGAGTGGATTTGTTGTCCTTCTTCTCACCGTGACAGGTACTGTACGTCTGCTATCATGTTTCACTACTACACTCGACTTGATCTACACCTGAAGTGAGTTTGAGAAAGAAAGTAAAAATATAAATGAACCATTCATTCATTTTCAGATCACCACCTGTAAAGTGATGCAGAAAGAAAATATATGAAGGAATTATCATCAGTATTATTTTGTATCTTTGTTTAGAATTTTCATCGCCTAGAGCTCAAAATATTATTATTATTATTATTATTATTATTATTATTACCATCATGACTGAGTTCCTCTCTCTCGATGCAGGAATTGTCATCAGTGTGTGTGGAGTCATCAGTTGAAATGCTATGGAATGCTGTTTCATGGAAATGTGTTTCTTTTCTACAGAAAGTAAAAAGTAACCAAGTGTTCTCTGGTGTCGTTATGAATCTGATTCTGTGTTACAGTGGTACAGTGTGAGAATGGCTGGGATGGTTACACTTCTACTGAGATCTGTAGCCACAGATAGATCAACAGTGACATTACCTGTACCTACACATACCCATCCACATTTAATAACCATGATACTGCTAGTCTGTGAAACTCTTTCTGTTCATTCAAGAGAGTAATGGACCACGTTGGATCTGCTGACTGATCCGGAGCATTCAGGTCGTGGTGGAGTATCTCTGTGGAAAACAACAAGTGCACTCTGAGAACCCAACCTGACAGAGAGCGACTCAGCTTGTGTACAAAGTTCAGGTTCACACAAAACCAACCTACTGAGTTTTACTGGTTCAGCTGGAGTCACTCTGTCTGTCACAGGTAATATTTATATCTGGAATATTCATTCATTTATTTCTAAGTATCTTGTTTGGTTCACTTGAGTGTGTCTGTGCACTTTATATGCATGTGTGGGTTGTCAGTTTGGACTAAATGGAATTCTTTATTCTCACACACAGATTTGCATGTGCAGGTGGAGTGATCAGGTGAAGTATTACTATTATAACACAGCAGAGCTCAGGTGTCAGAGCAGTTGTCGTCTTCCTGATCATCTGAACTACGTCTGGTACAGGAATCAACAGAAGAAGATTGAAGGAGCATCTTATTCAGATAATTTCTATTCTGCAGACAGAGTTTCCTGTGCTGTTAAAGGACACGAGGATTTCCGTTCTCCGTCAATGTGTGAGTTTAATCTACAGTATTTCACTAACACAGCACCATCTGCTGGAGTATTTGAGATAATGCATTGTAACATAACTTCATGTGTCTTTAAATACTTTTTCCTGCATGGGCACATTGAACTCTTGGGATACTACTGTCAGTACTGACAACTAGTGCAGTACTAGTACTAGTATTCTGCTTGTGTAAATAAAGATTAAGATGATTGCCTGTAGTGAAGCCAAAGCATTGTGATCACTCCCCGGTGGCTGGCCGCAGCATAGAACATACATCCTGCCTCCCATGTTAGTGGATGGAACATGGACCATTCTAAAAACTCAAATACATTTTCTTTTCAAAGATGGTCGAAAGTCATTTTAGGTCGTTTCCATTTCACTCTATTGTTCATGTTTCTCATAAGTTTGGTTTAATTAGTTATTTGACATATTAAAATTAGATTAAACTTCATGATTGACAGCTGAAGATGACCTGTGACTGGTCGCAGCTCATGATGGGCGTGGACCTGATACTGTGGCTCCATCTCCAGATCACTACTGTGCAGACTAGGTTCCAAATGCAGTGATGGCATGCGTTGGTATCCAGGATATTTTGGCTTCATTTCTGAGAGTGGAGGAAAGTGGAGACGTAGCCGTCCATCTTTGGTCGACTCTGCATAAAAAGACACAGATCATCTATTGGCCATTTGCTCCATTATAAGAGCAACTTCTACAAGGTCCTCATGTTCTCACCTCCAACAGTGTGTTTCTCTCACTCTGGAAGTTCAAAGGGCACTTCCCTCTGTGTTTTTTTGTGAACTGAAAGTTTCTCATCTTGGCATCGTCATCATCTTAAAAATGAAAACTGCCGACTGGTGATTCACCAGAGAAAATACATGGAGTTAGTTTTATAAATGTATAAGTTTATCTCTGATTCTCTGATGTGCTCTGTGTTACAGTGGTATGAGTCAAAGAATGGCTGGGATGTGAGTTACACTTCTACTGAGATCTGTGCCTTCAGAGGATCAACAGTGGACATTACCTGCACCTACATACCCATCCAGGTTGAATCACCTTGATACTACAGTTCAGAAAACTTTCTGGGTTCATTAAAGAGAGTAAGAGGATTTACGTGATCTAAGGACTGGATCTGAAGTATTCAGGTCGTGGTGGAGTATCTCGGGAAACAACAAGTGCACTCTTGAGAATCTCTAACCTGAGAGAGAGCGACTAGCTGTGTACAAGTTCAGGTTCACAACAACCAACCTACTGGGAGCTTTACTGGTTCAGCTGGGTCACTCTGTCTGTCACAGGTAACATTTACATGCAGTCAGTTTGAAATGTTAGTGTGTATGTTGAAATAAAATATTTGTTCATAGCCCTCAGCTCCAGGTACATGTGAGAGATCAAACAGCCAATCCATTCTACCTGGGACAGAGCTGACTCTGTCACAGCAGGTGTCAGCTCCCTGATCATCTTTCCTACGTTTGGTACACACAAGAAACTTGTTGGATTAAAAAATACTTTCACCTCCAACATGTTAATGCTGAAGACAGCCATTCACTGTGCTATAGAAGGACATGAGCGTTTCCCTTCTCCTACATTGGGTGAGTTTACGCTCCTCATGAAGCTACAATAATGTGGAAATAATTTAAATTTAACTTTTAACAAATAATACAGACAGTGTTTTGATTGTATCATCCTGTGTGTTAATATAAACTATCTTTCAGATGCTCCAAAGGTTCCCACTGTGTCAGTGAGTCCCTCTGTGAGACGCGGAGGGCAGCTCAGTGACTCTGACCTGCAAAGTGATGCTAACCCAGCAGCTACAACACACCTGGTACAAGAGAAGTGGAGAGATAAACAAGTTCAACCTCAGTGAAGAGACAATTTGTCCTCAGCTCCATCCGTCGTCAGACTTGGAGAGTATTACTGCACAGCTGAGAATGAGCTGGGAAGGAGTTCAGCAAACATCTTTATTACTGTGACATGAGTGAAACACAGGTTATTATGAAGATATGTATTGAATTCGTCCCATTCTTTGTCCTTTACATTTTAAATGCAGATATGGGTCGTTTGACTTCTGCATCATAAATATTCACAGTCAGACCATCAGCAGCACAAAGAGGAATCCACCCAGCATCAGTTAAAACATCCATAAAGCTTTCACCATCCTCAGTAACTTGAAAGATATCACTGCACACATTCACGTGACGCAGCAAACAGCTCTGTTGACAGACAGTGGTGAAACAAAGTCCTGCTCCTGTGCACACGTCACACATATTCCTCCAGCAGGGGGAGCAGTGGCTCAGTAACATTTAAGAGACACGCCACAAACAGGCCACTCTGAACAGGGCTCACACGTCATTAGGAAGAAACTGTCTAATTGTGGAAAAGGGTCATAATATGTCACGCTTAAGTCCACACGTTACAAACTGACTGTGGTTTGAAATCTGTGGACATTCAGGGGAGTCTGGAAACAGTAGTGCAACAGGAAAATCATTGAAAAAACCTCACTTACCAACAAGAAGAATTTACCTGTGTCAGTTTAACAACCTTGCTGTTGTAACTCACAGTGACTCCACTCACCTGAGCACTCTTGACTTTAACACATCATATCATATATGTCCCCAAATGTTAAACACAATGTCTGTCATCTGTTATCATCATTCTGTTTTCACACATACAGACGCTCCAAAGGTTCCCTCTGTGTCAGTGAGTCCTCTGGTGAGATCATGGAGGGCAGCTCGGTGACTCTGACCTGCAGCAGTGATGCTAACCCAGCAGCTAATTACACCCGGTACAAGTGAGTCCTGAACTCTGCTCCAAGGACCAGGAGGGCGCTTATCGCCTCTCCTCCATCAGCTCTGGGGACAGCGTCTACTCCTGCAAGTCTGAATCAGTAATGGACGGATCAACTCCACGTCTCTACACTTAGACGTCCAGTGAGTAGAAAACATCCACATATCCATGAAACCCAGCACTGGTCTCGCAATCTTACAGAAAGTTCCTGGGTCCGCCCTTATCTGGATTCACACCAAAACTTTCCTGAAAGCCCTTCCTCTCGCGACTCCGTACCTCATCCTACCTTCAGGTTTCATGCTAATCACTCAGTAGTTTTGTGTAATCTTGCTTAAAATCACAACCAACAAAACAAACGGACTGGGGTGAAAACATCTGTTGTTGCATAGCTACACTATATGACGTCATTTTCTAAACTCATAGTGACGACATTCCCATCATATGATCATAGATTATTTTTCAATGTATATAAGCTCAGGTCGCTCTATAGTCCTATTAGAGGCAGGAATACAGCAGATAGGCAGTTTTAAGGATGCATGATGTAAATCTCTAACTTCTTTGTGACATTACTTATATAAGTCACTATCCATTATATGATGGGGAATAATGTTCTGATCAGTATATGATTTAGTCTCTCTGCTATTTGTGGAAATATCTTGGAAAAATTTACCTTTGGGTCAAATCTTTGCTCATCTTGACTTCTGACCTTTGACCGATCAGCTGAAAAGTTAATATTCACCATAATATTCAGTAAGTTTGTCTATGGGTTGAGTTATTTTGTACATTCACACACGGTTGAAAACAAACCTCAGTACCTGCTTGTCTGTGCTGGCGCCCGCCAATAATGATCATTCATATTTAAGAAGCACTATCAAAACCAGAGATTGAAAAGTTCTTCACTTTGGTTAATGAATATTGAGTTGATTTCATGATCTTGGGTATGTTTTACACCAGACGCTCCAAAGCTCCCTCTGTGTCAGTGAGTCCTCTGGTGAGATCATGAAGGGCAGCTCGTGACTTGACCTGCAGCAGTGATGCTAACCCAGCAGCTAATTACACCTGGTCCAAGGAGGACGCAGGACTCAAAAGCATCAGGACACCACCATCACCACATATCACAGCTGAACATGGTGGAAAGTATCAGTGTGAGGTCCAGGAACACACGAGGACGTATGAGGCCACTCCATCTGACTGTTGCAGCAGGTGAGTCATGTGAAGTCCTAACACCTTTAAAGGTTCTGGAGCTGTGGATTGACTTTATCTGCAGTCAAAACATCCTGCAACATTCCCTGTTCATCCATTGTGTGATTTCTCCAGGTGCATGGAACTAGCAGTGACTGAACAACTACAGCTCTTTCTCCTGGTGGTCATACTCCCCGCTGCCTCTCCTGTGGATCAGGTGACTCAGTCACACAGTGACACTACTGGAATAGAAACATACAGTTCGTAATAAGACCTCACAGGCAAGTCTGAATAGAGGCTGATTTTCAAAATAAAGCTCCCCAGATGGTTAGAGGAGAGAAACTTGTTGCATGTCACAAAAATACAAATCACTACAAACAGGAACCAAGTTCTGGTACACACACACACACACACACACACACACACACACACACACACACACACACACACACACACACACACACACACACACACTGACTCCTCTTGATCGCCTCTCTCTCTCTCTCTCTCTCTCTCTCTCTCTCTCTCTCTCTCTCTCTCTGGAGGAGTTTTCTAGTTCATCCAACTGTTTATTTCTTTCCTCCCATCTAGAAGAAACAAGTCCTTCACACAACAACGTGAGTGCGGTGAGAGACCAGAAGACAGAGCAGGTAAATGAATAGTTTCATTTCAAAGCACTTGATCTCCACCTTCAAGGCTGCCTCA
Organism: Hippoglossus stenolepis; assembly: GCF_022539355.2. Classification (NCBI taxonomy): domain Eukaryota; kingdom Metazoa; phylum Chordata; class Actinopteri; order Pleuronectiformes; family Pleuronectidae; genus Hippoglossus; species Hippoglossus stenolepis. The sequence goes on from NC_061484.1 coordinate 28,120,321, forward strand.
TTAACCGGTGGCGTCTACTGTCATTGTGATTTGATGAGAAGGGTCAAATTCATGAATGTCTTGGGAGGTCATATTCCTTTACTCTAACAAAAAGCTTAAACTCCATAAGGAGAAACTGACTGGATCTTATGCCTCTGTGCCGGGCGACAGCCAATGGCCGGAGGCGTTATGTTTACAGGTTGTCCGTCTGTCCGATGGCGATGATCAGGTGGAGGTCAAAGGTCAAGGTGACTGTGACCTCCTGAACCATTTTTAGCTCTCATGAACAGATTGAGAGAATCATTTCAAATTTCCACAAATGTTCACTGACACTCAGGAATGACCTGATTGGTCAAAGGTCACAGCCACAGGGCCACACCAACATGTTCTGGGCCTTTGAACATGATATTCTGAATCTGCTCTTAATGAATTTTCTGAAACTTTGACTAAAAGATGAACAGATTGGATTTTGTCAACATGGTCTCATATGAGGCAAGAAATAAATATATGAATATTGAAACTGCACTGGCTGGAGGAGGCGCACAACCGAAGGGTAATTCTAGTTAGGAGTAAAATGTAGAGGAATGTTTCATGGTGGTGACACCGGGGTCATCTGTTAAGAAGATGAGCTGGTGACCAGCAGGGAAAAACAGAAAGCTCCAAGAGATCACTGCTGCCATCACAGTTTGATTCAGCAGAGTAGGATCAGGCCTACAACAAAGAGAAACTCTCAGTACCTAAATAAAGTTAAAGAGTAAGCATACAGATTCCAGCCTGTCCCAGCCAGTATTTTACTGTACGACAGATTTGTGCCAAGTGCCCACACACCCACCAGCAGAGCCGCACGATGACGTCCACGCCAGCGCCTGCTTCAACCAGAACCGGGCAGATGCCACTACTGCAACATAGGTCGAAGTTCAACCCCAGAGAGAAACTGAGGAAGACGAGGAGGAGTGGGGCAGAATACAGCGCCTGTTCGATTCGTGACAGGCAACAAGGTGAGCAGCTCCACACGTGGAACATTTTCATCACTACACTTATTGAGGTTAAAAACTGTGGTGTGAGTGGTTTATTCTGCCCTCTACAGAACAAAGACGTGGAAGAAGAGGGGGACTTATTCATCTGAAAAAGGCCGCAAAGAATGAAAAAAAAAGGTGTACAGCACAGTCAAATACCAAACACTGAAGAACACAACATGAATCTGTTGTTTATATGTGATTTTATAGCATCACGGAACCAGAAGAAATAAAACATATAGACATGTGCAGTGTTTGTAAAGGTTTGTTTTCTCTCTGATGGGTTGGTTAACCCAGATTACAAATTCTCTCACTTCTCACTTCCTGGAAGCCAATAAAGGCAAAGGTAAGAAAGTTGTTCTTCTTCTCCCATAATTGGAAAATATTTCCCAGGCTCAACCAGGTGTAGAGTTAGCCTCAGGTTAGCTAACTCTAACCGTAATGTATGTTACTGTCAAAATGTTACAATAACAATAATATTCACTTCTAAATATTATAATTGTAATTAGCTGTAATCAATATTAGAACAGCTAAAAGATTTTATAACAATCAATGGAAGTGACCAATAATCATTTTCTGAGGTTTCTAACAACAATATTTTGATAATGTAAGTACACAAGTCAACAAATATATAGGTCTTGTAGTATTTATAAATCTACGAATTGTTACATAATAACATTTAAAGGACTATTGAGGTCGCCCCAGCTGAGAATCCGCGAAGCACTTTGACATAAAAACTAGGTCAACAAGTTTATTGCTAATAATGTTTCTGGACGATTAAAGCACATCAGTACATTTTGAAGATTTAACAGAGATTGTTGCAGAAGGACACCTGCTCATCCAGGAACACAAAAGTCTATGTTATATATTCACGTTTCCATGGTGACATGTCAAACTCTTGATGTTTCACCAGATGAAACAGGAATTTGTTTTAACTCAAATTTACAACGTCTAATCTTCCTCAACTTCACGTTTGATACTGAATATAAAGATGGACAACATGACAGCTACCCCCAAAGTGAAGCCAATGATATCTGTCACCCCCTGGTGGCTGGCTGCAGTATTTTCTATAAAATTCGCTCTTTCCATGTCAGTGGATGGGACATGGACCAAGCTAAAAACATGTCTGTCTACAAATCAAACACCTTTTTCTCAAAGATGGTGCCTGTCATTCTTGGTAGTTCTTCTCACACTGGTGCATCTTTCAAGTGTTCATTTTATTAAATCATTCATATTCAGTAACAGTCATTGTGCCCCCATTGGTTGTCACTGGAAGTAACCCTTGTGTTAATTACTCCTTCGGTTTAGCAAGGAATGTCTATGTCGTGTTCTACTTGATATATTAGCAGCATAAAGGCGGCAGGGTGTGTTCTCCGGTGCCACATAGTGGACACAGGAAGCATGTACACAGCTGCACACTCCATCGCTCGGAATTAGCATCTTTCAATCGCAGTGTCGGACGGTTGAGAAAAGTAAACCGCTGTGTCCACTGGCTGGATCGAGGGGGGGCAGGCCTGTTCAACGCTGCTTACAGCTTTAGTTGAGGATGATTCAGGTTTGGTGGGAACAGCCACTAAAGTCGTTTCTCACACTCTGTAAAATGAAGAAATTCACAGTTTCTACAAAACACAAGTTACTTCTTTGTTTTAGGTTTAATCTAACATCTGTGCACTTTTATATGCATGTGTGTGTTGTCAGTTTGCCCCATAAATATTCACAGTCAGACCATCAGCAGCACAAAGAGGAATCCACCCAGCATCAGTTAAAACATCCATAAAGCTTTCACCATCCGCAGTAAACTTGAAAGATATTTCCTTCACTGTGCACATTCACGTGACGAGCAAACAGCTCTCAGCAGACAGACAGTGGTGAAAACAAAACCCTGCTCCTGTGCACATGTCACACATACACCTCCCAGCAGGGGGAGCAGTGGCTCATTAACAGTTTAAGAGACACGCCCACAAACAGGTCACTCTGAACAGGGCTCTTCACATTTATTAGGTAGAAACTCTGTCTAATTGTGGAAAAGGGTCATAATATGTCACGTTTAAGTCCACGTTACAAACTGGACTATGGTTTGGAAATCTGTGGACATTCAGGGGAGTCTGGAAACAGTAGTGCAACAGGAAATCATTGAAAAAAACCTCTCACTTAACAAAAAGAAGAATTTACCTGTGTCAGTTTAACAACCTTGCTGTTGTAACTCAGTGCCTCCACTCACCTGAGCACCTTTGACTTTAACACATCATATCATATATGTCCCCAAATGTTAAACACATTGTCTGTCATCTGTTATCATCATTCTGTTTTCACACATACAGACGCTCCAAAGCCTCCCTCTGTGTCAGTGAGTCCCTCTGGTGAGATCATGGAGGGCAGCTCGGTGACTCTGACCTGCAGCAGTGATGCTAACCCAGCAGCTAATTACACCTGGTACAAGGAGAACCGAACTCTGCTTCAAGGACCAGAGGGCGTTTATCGTCTCTCCTCCATCAGCTCTGGGGACAGCGGGGTCTACTCCTGCAAGTCTGAGAATCAGTACGGACGGATCAACTCCACGTCTCTACACTTAGACGTCCAGTGTGAGTAGAAAACATCCACATATCCATGAAACCCAGCACTGTCTCGCAATCTTACAGAAAGTTCCTGGGTCCGCCCCCTTATCTGGATTCACACCAAACTCTACTGAGTTCTTCCCTGACCCGTACCTCATCCTACCTTCAAGTTTCATGCTAATCGACTCAGTAGTTTTTGTGTAATCTTGCTTAAAATCAACAACCAACAAACAAACAGACTGGGGTGAAAACATCTGTTGTTGCATAGCTACACTATATGACGTCATTTTCTAAACTCATAGTGACGACATTCCCATCATATGATCATAGATTATTTTTCAGTGTATATAAGCTTCAGGTCGTCTCTATAGTCCTATTAGAGGCAGGAATACAGCAGATAGGCAGTTTTAAGGATGCATGATGTAAATCTCTAACTTCTTTGTGACATTACTTATAAGTCATCTATCCATTATATGATGGGGAATAATGTTCTGATCAGTATATGATTTAGTCTCTCTGCTATTTGTGGAAATATCTTGGAAAATGTGTCTTTTGGGTCAAATCTTTGCTCATCTTGACCTCTGACCTTTGACCGATCAGCTGAAAAGTTAATATTCACTATAATATTCAGTAAGTCTGGTTCATGTGTTGAGTTATTTTGTACATTCACACACACGGGCTGAAAACAAAACCCAGAAGCAGTACCTGCTTCTGTCTGTGCTGGCGCCCAGCGTTAATAATGATCAACTATATTTAAGAAGCACTTATCAAAACCAGAGATTGAAAAGTTCTTCACTTTGGTTCATGAATATTTCTGAGTTGATTTCATGATCTTGCATGTTTTACACCAGACGCTCCAAAGCCTCCCTCTGTGTCAGTGAGTCCCTCTGGTGAGATCATGGAGGGCAGCTCGGTGACTCTGACCTGCAGCAGTGATGCTAACCCAGCAGCTAATTACACCTGGTCCAAGGAGGACGAGGACTCACCAAAAGCATCAGGACAAATCTTCACCATCACTAATATCACAGCTGAACATGGTGGAAAGTATCAGTGTGAGGCCCAGAACACACAAGGACGTAGTAAGACCACCTTACATCTGACTGTTGCAGCAGGTGAGTCATGTGAAGTCCTAACACCTTTAAAGGTTCTGGAGCTGTGGATTGACTTTAGCCATTCTTTGTCCTTTACATTTTAAATGTGCAGATATGGGTCGTTTGACTTCTTCCCCATAAATATTCACAGTCAGACCATCAGCAGCACAAAGAGGAATCCACCCAGCGTCTGTTAAAACATCCATAAAGCTTTCACCATGCTCAGTAAACTTGAAAGATATTTCCTTCACTGTGCACATTCATGTAACGAGCAAACAGCTCTCAGCAGACAGACAGTGGTGAAAACAAAACCCTGCTCCTGTGCACACGTCACACATACACCTCCCAGCAGGGGGAGCAGTGGCTCAGTAACATTTTAAGAGACACGCCCACAAACAGGCCACTCTGAACAGGGCTCTTCACACGTTTTATTAGAAAAGAAACTGTCTTTATATTCAGTCAGAACATCGAGAAAAGTTGTTTTTGTAAATGTTTCGTCCTGCACCTTTAAGTATTGTGATTTTGTGAAATGATAAAGTAAAAGTTATTTCATCATAGTTTCACCTGGATCATTGAGATCAGCACTCATTGGATCAGCCGCTGCAGTTTTCCTCTCTGTGACTCTCCTCTCCGTGTTCCTACTGATCAGGTGAGCAAATCTGTTCCACTAAAGCTTTGTACGATGAATTCCTGAAAATCTGTCCTGTTAAATTAAATCAACTCAATTATTATGTATATTGTTTGTTATTTGGTTCAATTGATCAGAAGAAAGAGAAACTCTCAGTAATCTGCTGATCCTGGGGACAGACTTGACCACAGTGAGCAGGTGAGACACACAGTTCAGCGTCCAATCCTTTCAAACGCCACTATTTCTCATATCAAACCCTTTTCTCTGTCATGTGAAGATTAAAAACTAGTTATTAAAATCACAGTCAAAATTGCCATTGTAAAAACAATCATCTGGTGTTTGAACTTCCTTCTGGTAATCTATCCATTTAAGCAAATTGCTGAGTGTTATAATTTTCTGTGCTGTGCGGTTTGTTCAAAACCTTTTGCTGAACTATGACACTTGATGCTGCTCTAAGTTTGTTGATTTGTAACATGTGCTGCTTTAAATCTTGTCAAAGTTTGTGAAAGATTGTATTGATTGGTTCAGATATCTTTAGTGTGGAGCATTGTAATGTGGAGCAGATCACCATTGGGTGTGGCTGTGTAATACCTTGATTTTGCATTGTTCTGTCTGAGACTAAGTGTGTGTGAGACTGCTGTTCGTAGTCTGTGTCGTTGGGACAAATAAAGTCAGTGTTGGCTGCGTGTGGATGCAGCTCTATAATTAAAGGTTGATCGACAGAGCAGTCGTGTTCTTTCATATCTGTATTTAGTGAGTATGTTGCCCTTTGACGTGAATTTGAGGTAATTGTGTTACGAGTTTGGAGAGATAGCGCTGTGTGGCATTGAGTGTCGGTGAGTAGGGCGTGGTGCATCGGCGAGACGGAGAGTTGTGTACTCGTTGCTGGTCGGAACAAGACTGAGAGAAAGAAGGGAGTTAAGGGGGTGTGGCCTATCCCCCTTCCTTCTCGCTCCTTCTAGTTTCTGTGAGCCTGACTTTTCTTTTTTTAAGTGCCTCTGTGTCTGTAGACCTGCAGTTATATTAAAGTGTAATACAATTAAATGATACACACTATACACCCAAAATATAGTGCTAACAGAGTTTTTATCAATGATTTGCTTACAGATAGTTTTGGGGTCTAGGGATTATATTGTGTGTAGCTCGACCTCTAATTAAATGATGTTACACAACTTGTTTCGACCAAACTTGGCTGCAGTACGTGAACATCCAGCTCCCAGATGTAGTCTTATCTGGACACAACCGATGTGAAAGCGCACACACAAGTGGCTCACATACACACTAAGTGAGAAGTTTGTAGTGTTAGTGTTTGGAATTCAACCTGAAGACCTTCCCTCCTTTTGGTTTTTAGTAGAACCACATGTTTCCTGTCCTTGAAACACGTCTGGTGCAGAAGGAGGTGGTTTAAATAAATCAATAGCTGCTATAGTTGGACTCTAACGTTGTCCATACTGCCACATGTACAAGATTCAAAAGCAAATTTGTGTTTGCAGCGTCTACCCAATCAGACTGAGGAAAACTGTGACCTTCCCTATGCCAGTGTCCACTTCATGAAGAGTCAGACGGATCCTGTCTCCTCCCACGTCGGATCAGCTGAACCCAGCAAACACAAGGAGGCGGAGGAGGTTGCGTACGCTTCTGTCAACTGTAACAGATCTGCCCCGAGGTGAGCAGCTCTTCATTCAGGACCATTATCCTCACTAACACCACAAAACATCATAAACAGAGATATATCCTATAGAAGTCATTTGTTTTTACACTTTCATTTTCTTGTTTTGTTTAAAAATGTGTATTTGTTAAAGGAGACATATTCTGCTCATATTCAGTTTGATCATTTTAATTAGTGTTGTGACTTTAAAATGTTTAATGTTCAGAAAACATCACTTTCCTCAGACTGTCTATTGCTGCAGCTCCTCTTTTCAGCCTCTGTCTCAAACACTTGGTTTTAGCTCCTGTCTCTTTAAGGCCCCCCCCCTCCTGATAATGCCCAGTCTGCTCTGATTGGTCACCCGGCCCACTCTGTTGTGATTGGTTGACCACTTCCTGTGCTGTAGGAAATCCTCCACTCTCACTTCTGAGGGACACATTCAATCTCAAAACATTTCTTATAGTTTAACTAGCGTTTCCGTGGTGAACGACATGTTTGTTTGAACCCGTGTGCAGCGGGCTCTCGTTTGGTGGTGTGTCAGAGGTGTTCCCAATCAGCAGCGACTGTTTTAAAAAGGCAGTGACACAATGGATTCTAAAGTTCTCTACAGATGCTGGTGTTAGAAGCTGCTGTTCCAAACGACGGAAGCAGAGACTGTGACATTCAGCCTGTATTGAAGCATTCAACACGTATTTTAACCCACATCATCTACCTCCGAGATGTTTTCCACGAGAACGCCAAGAGTGACCTCCTCCGCTAACATTGTTGCAACACTTCGTAACACAATGTGTTCAACGCACCACTGTTTACGTTTAAATACTGCTTATGCTACGTTTGCTACAGCCCTGGCTTCTGCCGATGATGCAGAGGTACGGGCGGGACTACTGGTGAGGTGTTTCAGGAGCTTCATGTTTTCTGTGGGGCAGAGGAGCTCGTTTTACCAGGAGAGGAGCTCAGACTTTGGGCTTTTTAACTTTGCAGAACTTTGAAACTCAATATGTCTCCTTTAATGCTACGTCTCCATGACCTCCTGATCATTTATTTGTTTTATCTCCTTTCAGAACCAGAGGTCAGGACACTGGAGAGGATCCAGCTGCATTGTACAGCACAGTCAAAAAACCTCCTGCTGTTTAGACCAACGTCTGGAAATCACCTTAGTCCCGATGGAAATATCTCAACAGCTGCGGGATGGATTTGAATAGAAGTTCATACAACTGTTCATGGTCCCCACAGGATGAATCCTACTTTGGTGACAGGCAGACTCCAGCATCATTGTTGAAGTGAATGTTCAGTTTTAAGTGACTTGTCTTGACAGCTAATGGATAAATTGCCCCGAGGATGAATCCAAACGACTTCGGTGACTCGACTTTTATCTGAAATATATCAGCAACTTGTAGAAGTTGTTAAAAACGCCACATTTAGCCTGAATGAAAAATATCAAACATTTTATAACTTGCAGCTTCAAACATGAAAATATCTGCGGTGGGTCAAAACAAGCATTATTAGTTAGTTGTAGTGTGACACTGCTGCCACTAGATGGTAGTAAAGAGTTTGACTGATAAAACCACAGAGAGGATTCTGTCACTTTCACTTCTTTCTGTTTCTACACTATTGTTTCCAGCGTTTCCATCATCAGCCGATCAGGAGTTCTACTCATTTCCTCTGAGGACTGGAGGGACCACGTCTCATGTGGATGTGAGCTGCTACTTACGTGATGAACACCTTGAATGTGACCATTAACACAAAGTGAACTGCTGACACCAGATGAGCTGTGTTGCCTCTGGTGTCTGTTCAAAGTTTGCATCAGGCCCATTGATTTCACTTTAGTGTTTTGTGGTATTTCTCACATCACGTGTTAAACACGTGAAGAAGAAGGAGTTAGGTGTGTTTTAATCCACCATGTTCACACGGCGGCCATTTTCCTCTGACGTCTCTCTCAGGGTGTGAAGCTCGAATGTTGTTACGAACAGAATAATGTTGTACTGCTGTGATCCAGGTTTATGAGTTATACAAAAAAGATAATATATTATTACTTATTCTTCATTAGGATTATTGATTCATTATTATAATATTAGTTTTGGTAATTTTAGTGACATAATAAGTTTGTTTGCTGCACCTTTAGGAGACTGATGTTAATTATACTTTTTCTTTTTCTTCACAACATTATTCATATTTATAGTCTTGTTTATTTCATTTGTTGTTCACTCACAACTTCCTGTTTTCTAACTTTGTGATGTACAGTTTTGGAACAAAGCAGATTTTCTTTCAGGGTCATTAAAAGTTGTTTTTTATTCTGTTCATATATATTTTTATTTTTACATTAAATGTGAAGCTCATTTGTTCCTATTTGCTATTGTTTTGAAACTCTTACTATATTTTAATCTCACTTCCACTATTTGTTCTGTCTTTCGTTCGTCCTTTTCATAATAAAGCCAGTCAGACGTGACTTCCAACACGCACATATTTATTGTCTTCTTCCCGTGAGTTGAACTGCTTGCGGGTCCCGTTGCAGAGACGAGGTGGATGAATGCTTGTGTGACCCTTGGTTACACTAGAAAGAGTGTAAATGTGGAGCAGGATCAGAGATACTAGGTAAACAGGAGCCCTGGACTTGAATATCAGTAACGAGAATTAACACCGGGATTACTTTGAATGAACTTGTATTAGAACACATAACCTGCAGTTCAAGTTTGTTTGACACTTACAATACAGCATAAATTTACCCAAAACAATGAACAAAAATAAATAAAAGTTTAAAAAGTGTGCACATAAAAGTCCCTTCAACGTCCGTGAGTCCAGTCTTAAATGTCAAACTGGTGGATTGATCGTTGGGGCCCAATCCGTCTTTGTACAGTGTCTGTCCTACCACACCGTGGAGTGAAGAGGAACATGGAAGTCTGAATCTCTCAAAGTTGATCCAACTGGAAAAAAGTAAGTAAATAAATTTACTTCATATCTACTTATTAATTTAATTAAAAAACTGCATTTACTAAATTTTGTCAGATTGTTCCAACTTAAAAACGGCAGGTGAAGTCAACTCTCAAAACCAGCTAGTCTGATTTAACTGAATAGTTGTGTTTACTCTGGCTACAACCATATAACTGCGTTTTTAAACAAAAACGATCTCTCTCCACGTTCTGCTTGTGCTTTAATGTAGTATCAGACTAATCAGAACAATCAGTTCCAGAGCTGAGGTGGAGTTCATGTGAATTTCACAGTCGGGAACTAATTCTTCTGATTATTCCGACTCCACGTTAACGCACAACCAGAGCACAGTGGGAGGCTCCGCCCATCTAACCCAACAGTCGATGGTTCCTGTGTCGCTCTGCTGCTCACGTGCACCTGTGCATGAGCTCATGAAGTCCAGTCTACACAAGTGAACAGTTTTACACGTGTATCAGACAAAACAAGTTTGACTCACATGAGTTGAATCCTCGTGAGAAATGAGTAAAGAACACTAAAGTAATGTAAGTTTGCATAATTATGACCTTTTACAATGTATTGTTATGACCCAGTCTTCATATGGACTGGAGGTGTAAATAAACAGGAACTGACTTCTAACATGAGGTTAAAAGAAAGAATAATTCAACATGTTTTTTAAGTCCAGTCTCAAGAAAGTAAAGAAAGTGTTAGATTCACTGTCAGGCTGCAGAACTACTCTCTGTTATTTGCATGAAATATATTTTAATAAGTTCCGCATCATTTCAAAAAAAGATCATTTCTTCATTTTAACGAGGGGATTTACTGGTGTTTGTCCGTTCATGCATGTTAATGATGTAAAGAGGAAGGAAGCCAAGGTCTTAACTGATCTATGATTTCTATCTGTCATCGTGACTGGCTGACAAACATCGTTTCTCAAGGGTGGAATCTAGCTGCTGATGTGGCTGCACCACAGAGACGTGAGAAGCAACGATGGGTTTGAGAGAAGCAGCGAGTTGCTTTGTCATCTTCCTTCTTTCTGTGTCAGGTACATCTACATTTACAGGAAAGCACTTTGTGTTATATCGTGTTTGTATGAAAAGTGTTTGAATAATTGTTCCAGTCTTTCTCGTGGTTCCAGCTTCTTAATGTTTGGGGTTTTCCTGCATTTCTCTTAAATTATTTTGAGTAATTGTGAAGTTTGGATCATTGATTGGACAAAACAGTTATTGTGAAGATGTCACTTTAGTCTCTGCTCTGCGTAGAGGTGATGTTATTCTGAGTTTCTAGATATTGTTATGCCTCAGTGCCGGTGACACCCAGTGACCTCAGGCATCTTGTTTTCAGGTCGTCTCGTTGTCTGATTCTTGTGAACGCAATATCTCAAGATCCCTTTGAGGGAGTTTCTTCAAATTTGGAACAAATGTTCATCACTTAATGAACTAATCACATTTCAAAGCTCAAACGTCACAGTGACCTCATATGATTCTGGAAAAAGTAACACAGACTGAAAATGCTCTGGTTGGTGGAGGCATCCTACAGCAGGGTGGTAATTCTAGTTTGTGCTGTGGTTACAGTGGTGCAGGGTGCGGATGACTGGGGGTGAGGTGCACTCCTACTCAGATCTGTGCTGTAAAAGGATCGAAGGTGCAAATACGCTGCTCCTACTGGCACCCATCCAGAATAGATGACCTTGATGTTGCAGTGGAGCAAACGTACTGGTTTACTAAAGGGCAGGACAGTGAACCTGTGGATCTGAGAGCAGCCTCTGAGTACACAGGTCGTGTGCAGTATCACTGTGGAAACAAGGCCTGCACTCTGACCATCACAGACCTGAGAGAGAGCGACTCGGATGTGTACCAGTTCAGGTTCATAACAAACCAACCGACTGGGAGATTTACTGGTTCACCTGGAGTCTCCTTGTCTGTCACAGGTAACATTTCAGTTGGAAACAGTGAATCTATGGTTTGTTTATGTGGACAGCTCTGTCTAAAAGGATGTGTGTCTTTCTTTACTTTCACAGGTGTCCAGGTGATCAGCAAAAAAGCAGCAGGTTGCTTGACGGAGGACTGTTCATGGTCACATGTGGAGTGTCAAACCAGTTGTCCTCCAACTCCCAGTCCGTCCTCGATATCAGAAATTTTGAAAAACACGATCTTGCAATGCTGAAGAAAATAAAACTAAAATCCTGGATCTGCACCAAAATCTTTCCAGTAATTGTTGCGTAATTGTGCAACCACACCAACCAGCCAACGGACTGGGGTGAAAACATAACCTCTGGGTGGACGTGATGTAAGCAAATCACAAATACAACCACATATGTAGAGCTGGAATTCAAAACGTCATCGTCTTTACTGTAAAGCTAAATGTAGCATCTTTTCTGCATTGTTTATTTCCTGACATGGGAAACAGCCATCTGTGAATTATTGTTAAATACAGCAGTAAAGATTATAGTTGTCATGGTGATAGTCAAAAGGTTTTTGTTTTTCAGGTGTCCGTGGAAATTCATGCGACAGAGTGAATTACATCGACAGGAACATCTGTGCCTTTAAAGGCTCATCAGTGGACATCTCTTGCAGTTACAACAGTCGCTATTATCCTATCACTAAGTCCTGGTTCGTTGCTGAGCAGCAGTATCGCCCTCAAGCTGTGGACTTACTCAAAGACCCAGAGTTCACACATCGTGTTCAGGTCCTTGAACCAGAGCGAGGGCGCTCCACTCTGAGAATAATGAACCTGAGACTGAGCGATTCAGCCCAGTATCGCTTCACATTCAAATCACAGTGGTCTGAATGGAAGAGAAGTTTCCCTGGCACAACTCTGACTGTCACAGGTACTGAGGAACACTAAGTCACTGTGTTGTTCAGTGGTTCTCAAACTGGGGTCCCACAGCTGCTTCTATGTGTGTTTCCTGTTCACAGATGTTCAGGTGATCTGGTCTCCGATTGGTCCAACACTGACTTGTCACAGCAGCTGTCTTCTCTCTGGTCGTCCCTCCTTTGTCTGGTACAAGAATGGAACAGAAATTCACGGGGAAACGTCTCCAGCTTTCAGGGGATTCCTTCACCCTGAAAACAGCTATTCCTGTGCTTATGAGCATCACCACTCGTCCCCTGTGTGTGAGTTGACTCCAAAATGTCCCGTGTGGAAACTTGAAAGGTTGAGCCTCGTGATTTTCAATATTTTAATAATTGTAAAAAAAAATCAAAAATCCCTTGAAAAGACCAAATCAAACTTTGTTATCAAAGCACTTTTCATATCCAACAGAATATAGACTAAGAGCAATAAAGCAAATAAAAACTATTCTCTCCACCCATCCACACACAGAGAAAGACAAGATAACAGGAAGTGAGAAAAAGCTTTAATCACAGTGGCTCATCTTCCATTTTCACTTCACCTTTTCTCTTCAGATTTTGCATGTATGTGAACAGGACACATGCAAATCCCACTCAGTGATTCACAAGACAGTGGTGACGTGTTCAGTTTTGTGAAGTCTGTATTTAATACAAACAGTAATTACTTGGTAAAACTACTAAACACTAAAGGGGGCCTTCCTGTGTCCAAAAGTAAATCAAACACTCTTCTAAAGATGCTGAGAACCAGGGACGGCTGCAAACTATTAAAAGACTATATTCTATAAAGCCACATTCTCATGTAAAGATCTGTTTATATCCTGCAGATGCTCCGAAGGTTCCTTTAGTGCAGCTGAGTCAACCTGGAGACATTCTGAAGGGCAGCTCGGTGTCTCTGACCTGCAGCAGTGATGCTAACCCACCCCCTGCATACGCCTCGTACAAAAAGAACCAGACTTTGCTCAACAGAGCAGCTCAGCTGGTTTTCAGCTCCATCCCGTTGTCTGACTCTGGAGAATATTACTGCACAGCTGAGAATGCGCTGGGGAAGACAGCATCTAAACGTGTCTTAATAAATGTGAAATGTGAGTAAATATTTAGAAATATTCAAAAGCCGAGAGGTTTTGCACATCTTCAAAATTCCAGATGCTGCAACACTCTTCAAATCCATTAACATCCATGTAAATCCAGATGCTCCACAGTCCTCCTCTGTGTCAGTGAGTCCCTCTGGTGAGATCATGGAGGGCAGCTCGGTGACTCTGACCTGCAGCAGTGGATTGACTTTAGCTCCAAGTCAAACATCCTGCAACATTCCCTGTTCATCCATTGTGTGATTTCTCCAGGTGCATGGAAATCAGCAGTGACTGGAACAACCACAGCTCTTCTCCTGGTGGTCATACTCCTCGCTGTCTTCCTGTGGATCAGGTGACTCAGTCACACAGTGACACTACTGAATAGAAACATACAGTTCGTAATAAGACCTCACAGGCAAGTCTGAATAGAGGCTGGATTTTCAAAATAAAAGCACCCACATGGTTAGAGGAGAGAAACTTATTGCATGTCACAAAAATACAAACTACCACAAACACGAACCAAGTTCTGTACACACACACACACACACACACACACACACACACACACACACACACACACACACACACACACACACACACACACACTGACTCCTCTCTCTCTCTCTCTCTCTCTCTCTCTCTCTCTCTCTCTCTCTCTCTCTCTCCGTTCTTTCTCTGGAGGAGTTTTCTAGTTCATCCAAGTGTTTATTTCTTTCCTCTCATCTAGAAGAAACAAGTCCTTCACACAACAGCGTGAGTGCGGTGAGAGACCAGAAGACAGAGCGCAGGTAAATGAATAGTTTCATTTAAAAGCACTTGATCTCCACTCTTCAAGGCTGCCTCATTAACCGGTGGCGTTCTGCATCATTGTGATTTGATGAGAAGGGTCAGACCATGAATGTCTTGGGAGGTCATATTCCTTTACTCTAACAAAAAGCTTAAACTCCATAAGGGAGAAACTGACTGGATCTCTTATGCCTCTGTGCCGGCGACAGCCAATGGCCGGAGGCGTTATGTTTACAGGTTGTCCGTCTGTCCGATGGCGACTGTGGAGGTCAAAGGTCAAGGTGACTGTGACCTCCCTGAACCATTTTTATCCTCATGAACAGATTGAGAGAATCATTTCAAATTTGGCACAAATGTTCACTGACACTCATGAATGACCTGATTGGTCAAAGGTCAAGGCCACAGTGGCCACACCAACATGTTCTGGGCCTTTTGAACATGATATCTCAAATCTGCCTTTAAGGAATTTCTTGAAACTTTGACTTAAAGATGAACAGATTGGATTTTGTCACGATGGTCTCATATGAGGAAAGAAATAAATGTATGAATATTGAAACTGCACTGGTTGGAGGAGGCGCACAACCGAAGGGCAGTAATTCTAGTTAGGGAGTAAAATGTAGAGTGAATGTTTCATGGTGGTGACACCGGGTTCATCTGTTAAGAAGATGAGCTGGTGACCAGCAGGGAAAAACAGAAAGCTCCAAGATCACTGCTGCCATCCCAGTTTGATTCAGCAGAGTAGGATCAGGCCCACAACAAAGAGAAACTCTCAGAACCCAACAAGTTAAAGAGTAAGACACAGATTCCAGCCTGATCCCAGCTAGTATTTTACTGTACGACCAGATTTCAGCTGCGGCACACACACGACCAGCAGAGCCGCACGATGACGTCCACTACGCCAGCGTCTGCTTCACCCAGAACCGGGCAGATGCCATCTACTGCAACATAGGTCGAGTTCAACCCCAGAGAGAAACTGAGGAAGACGAGGAGGGAGGCTGAATACAGCGCTGTTCGATTTGACAGTGCAACAGGGTGAGCAGCTCCACACGTGAACATTTCATCACTACAGTTATTGAGGTTAAAACTGTGGGTGTGAGTGGTTTATTCTGCCCTTACAGAACAAGACGTGAAGAAGGGGCGATTCATCTGCAGTGTACAGCAGTCACCAAACACTGAAGAAACACAACATGAATTGTTTATATGGATTTAATCACGAACCAGAGAAATAAACAATAGACATGCAGTGTTTGTAAGTTTGTGATGGGTTTTAACAGATTACAAATTTTCACTTTCTTTGAGCCACGAAAGGTAAAAGTAAAAGTTGTTCTTCTTCTCCCATAATTGAAAATATTTCAGGCTCAACCAGGTGTAGAGTTAGCCTCAGGTTAGGCTAACCACACAAATGTATGTTACTGTCAAAATGTTACAAATAACAATAAGATTAACTTCACATATTATAAATTGTAATTAGCTGTAACTAATATTAGAACAGCTAAAAGATTTTATATCAATCAATGGGAGTGACCAATATTCATTTTCTGGAGGGGGGTTTCAACAACAATATTTTGGATAATGTAAGTACACAAATCAACAAATATATAGGTCTTGTCCTATTTATAAATCTAATGAAGAATTGTTCCATAAGAATATTTAAAGGACTATTGAGGTCGTCAGCTGAGAATCATGAAGCACTTGACATAAAAACTAGGTCAACAAGTTTATTGCTAATAATGTTTCTGGACGATTAAAGTACAGTCAGTACATTTTGAAGATTTAACAGGAGATTGTTACAGAAGTGACACCCGCTCATCCAGGAACACAAAAAAGCTTCATGTTATATATTCACGTTTCCATGGTGACATGTCAAACTTTGATGTTTCACCATGAAACAGGAATTTGTTTTAACTCAAATTTACAACGTCTAATCTTCCCTCAACTTCACGTTTGATCTGAATATAAAGATGGACAACATGACAGCTACCCCCAAAGTGAAGCCAAATGATATCTGTCACCCCCTGGTGGCTGGCTGCAGTATTTGTCATAAACCCGGCCTCTTCCATGTCAGTGGATGGGACATGGACCAAGCTAAAAACATGTCTGTATACAAATCAAATACATTTTTCTGAAAGATGGTGTCTGTCATTCTTGGTAGTTCTTCTCACACTGGTGCATCTTCAAGTGTTAATTTTTTTAAATCATTCATATTCAGTCACAGTCATTGTGCCCCCTACTGGTCACTGGAAGTAACCCTTGTGTTAATTACCCTTCGGTTTACAAGGAATGTTCATGTCGTGTTCTACTCTTGATATACAGCAGCATAGTGCGTGCAGGGTGTGTTCTCCGGTGCCACATAGTGGACACAGGAAGCATGTACACAGCTGCACACTCCACGCCGGAATTAGCATCTTTCTCAATCGTGCAGTGTCGGACGGTTGAGAAAAGTAAACCGCTGCGTCAACTGGCTGGATCGAGGGGGGGGCAGGCCTGTTCAACGCTGCTTACAGCTTTAGTTGAGGATGATTCAGGTTTGGTGGGAACAGCCACTAAAGTCGTTTCTCACACTCTGTTAAATGAAGAAATTCACAGTTTGTACAAAACACAAGTTACTTCTTTGTTTTAGGTTTAATCTAACACCTTCTGGCTCAGCAAGCATGTAAGTGGAAAGAGGAAGGAAGGTGGGTGTGTTTAACAGTTTAAATTTATCTTTCTCTTACAGAATCTGTCTTTATTCTCAGACTCTTCTGTGTTGTAGGTAGACGTGTCTGTGATGTGACTGAGTTTCATCTTGTGCACATTATTTATCTGTGGACGTTTTTATTGTTTGAAGTCACAGACGAGAGCAGCAGCTACTATGAGTGTAACTGCAGCAGCGAGTGGATTTGTTGTCCTTCTTCTCACTGTGACAGGTACTGTACGTCTACATTCATGTTTCACTCTATTTTACACTCGGACTTCTGATTCACCTGAAGTGAGTTTGAGAAAGAAAGTAAAAATATAAATGAACCATTCATTCATTTTCAGATCACCACCTGTAAAGTGATGCAGAAAGAAAATATATGAAGGAATTATCATCAGTATTATTTTGTATCTTTGTTTAGAAGTTTCTATTGTCTAGAGTCTGAAACGTTATTATTATTATTATTATTATTATTATTATTATTATTATTATTATTATTATTATTATTATTATTATTATTATTATCATCATGACTGAGTTCCTCTCCTCTCGATGCAGGAATTGTCATCAGTGTGTGGAGTCATCAGTTGAAATGCTATGGAATGCTGCTCATGGAAATGTGTTTCTTTTCTACAGAAAGTAAAAAGTAAACTAAGTGTTCTCTGGTGTCGTTATGAATCTGATTCTCTGTGTTACAGTGGTACAGTGTGAGAATGGCTGGGATGTGAGTTACACTTCTACTGAGATCTGTGCCTTCAGAGGATCAACAGTGGACATTACCTGTACCTACACATACCCATCCACATTTAATAACCATGATACTACAGTTCAGGAAACTTTCTGGTTCATTCAAGAGAGTAATGGGATTTACGTTGATCTAAGGACTGATCCGGAGTATTCAGGTCGTGTGGAGTATCTCTGTGGAAACACCAAGTGCACTCTGAGAATCTCTAACCTGAGAGAGAGCGACTCAGCTGTGTACAAGTTCAGGTTCACAACAAACCAAACTGAAGGGAGATTTACTGGTTCAGCTGGAGTCACTCTGTCTGTCACAGGTAACATTTACATCTGAACATTCATTCATTTATTTCCTACATCTTGTTTGGTTCACTTGAGTGTGTCTGTGCACTTTTATATGCATGTGTGTGTTGTCAGTTTGGACTAAAATGAATTCCTTATTCTCACACACAGATTTGCATGTGCAGGTGAGCAGATCAGTGAAGTCTGACACTTATTACTGGGCAGTGCTCAGGTGTCAGAGCAGTTGTCGTCTTCCTGATCATCTGAACTACGTCTGGTACCAGAATCAACAGAAGAAGATTGAAGGAGCATCTTATACAGGTTATTTTTATTCTGCAGACAGAGTTTCCTGTGCTGTTAAAGGACACAAGGATTTCCGCTCTCCGTCAATGTGTGAGTTTAATCTACAGTATTCACGAACAGCACCATCTGCTGGAGTATTTGAGATAATGCATTGTACCATAACTTCATGTGTCTTTAAATACTTTTTTCTGCATGGGCACATTGAACTCTTGGGATACTACTGTCAGTACTGACAAACTAGTGTAGTACTAGTACTAGTATTCAGCTTGTGTAAATAAAGATTGAAGACATGACTGCTCCCCAGAAGTGAAGCCAAAGCATCTTGATCACCCCCTGGTGGCTGGCTGCAGTATAGAACACACATCCTGTCTCCTCCATGTTAGTGGATGGAACATGGACCATTCTAAAAAGTCAAATACATTTTTCTCAAAGATGGTTTCTGTCATGTTAGGTCGTTCTTATCACACTCTATTGTTCATGTTTCTCATAAGTTTGGTTTTAATTAGTTATTTGATGAAATTAAAATTAGATTAAACTTCATGATTGACAGCTGAAGCTGACTCAGGATTGGTCGAGCTCATCTATGGGCGGGACCTTGATACTGTGGCTCCATCTCCAGATCACTACTGTGCAGACTGTGGTTCCAAATGTGAAAGATGGCAGCGTTGGTATCCAGGATATTTTGGCTTCATTTCTGGAGAGGGGAGGAAGTGGAGACGTGTCGTCCATCTTTGGTCGACTCTGCATAAAAGACACAGATCATTTCTCCATATTGGCCAGTTTGCTCCATTATAAGAGCAACTTCTACAAGGTCCCTCATGTTCCTCAACTCCAACAGTGTGTTTCTCCTCACACTAAGTCTAAGGGCACTTCCCTGTGTTTTGTGAACTGAAAGTTTCCTCATCTTGGCATCGTCATCATCTTAAAATGAAAACCTGCCGACTGGTGATTCACCAGAGAAAATACATGGAGTTAGTTTTATAAATGTATAAGTTTATCTTCTGATTCTCTGATGTGCTCTGTGTTACAGTGGTAAGGAGTCAGAATGGCTGGAATGTGAGTTACACTTCTACTGAGATCTGTGCCTTCAGAGGATCAACAGTGGACATTAACTGTACCTACACATACCCATCCAGGTTGAATCACCTTGATACTAGAGTTCAGGAAACTTTCTGGTTCATTCAAGAGAGTAATGGGATTTACGTTGATCTAAGGACTGATCCGGAGTATTCAGGTCGTGTGGAGTATCTCTGTGAAAACAACAAGTGCACTCTGAGAATCTCTAACCTGAGAGAGAGCGACTCAGCTGTGTACAAGTTCAGGTTCACAACAAACCAACCTACTGGGAGTTTAACTGGTTCAGCTGGAGTCACTCTGTCTGTCACAGGTAACATTTACATTAGAGTCAGTTTGAAATGTTAGTGTGTATGTTGAAATAAAATAACATGTTTGTTCACAGCCCCTCAGCTCCAGGTACATGTGAGGAGATCAACAGCCAATCCATATTCTACCTGGACAGAGCTGACCTGTCACAGCAGGTGTCAGCTCCCTGATCATCTTTCCTACGTTTGGTACAATAACAAGAAACTTGTTGGACGAAAAAAATACTTTCACCTCCAACATGTTAATGCTGAAGACAGCTATCACTGTGCTATAGAAGGACATGAGCGTTTCCCTTCTCCTACATTGTGTGAGTTTACTCCTCCTCATGAAGCTACAATAATGTGGAAATAATTTAAATTTAAACTTTTAACAAATAATACAGACAGTGTTTTGATTGTATTCTCATCCTGTGTGTTAATATAAACTATCCTTCAGATGCTCCAAAGGTTCCCTCTGTGTCAGTGAGTCCCTCTGGTGAGATCATGGAGGGCAGCTCAGTGACTCTGACCTGCAGCAGTGATGCTAACCCAGCAGCTAAATACACCTGGTACAAGAGAAGTGGAGATAAAGAAGTTCAACCTCTCAGTGAAGAGACACAATTTGTCCTCAGCTCCATCCGGTCGTCAGACTCTGGAGAGTATTACTGCACAGCTGAGAATGAGCTGGGAAGGAGTTCAGCAAACATCTCTATTACTGTGACATGTGAGTGAAACACAGGTTATTAAGGGAAGATATATTGAATCTGTCCCATTCTTTGTCCTTTACATTTTAAATGTGCAGATATGGGTCGTTTGACTTCTGCCCCATAAATATTCACAGTCAGACCATCAGCAGCACAAAGAGGAATCCACCCAGCATCAGTTAAAACATCCATAAAGCTTTCACCATCCTCAGTAAACTTGAAAGATATTTCCTTCACTGTGCACATTCACGTGACGAGCAAACAGCTCTCAGCAGACAGACAGTGGTGAAAACAAAACCCTGCTCCTGTGCACACGTCACACATACACCTCCCAGCAGGGGGAGCAGTGGCTCATTAACAGTTTAAGAGACACGCCCACAAACAGGCCACTCTGAACAGGGCTCTTCACACGTTTTATTAGGTAGAAACTCTGTCTAATTGTGGAAAAGGGTCATAATATGTCACGTTTAAGTCCACGTTACAAACTGGACAATGGTTTGGAAATCTGTGGACATTCAGGGGAGTCTGGAAACAGTAGTGCAACAGGAAATCATTGAAAAAAACCTCTCACTTAACAACAAGTAGAATTTACCTGTGTCAGTTTAACAACCTTGCTGTTGTAACTCAGTGCCTCCATTCACCTGAGCAGCTCTGACTTTAACACATCATATCATATATGTCCCCAAATGTTAAACACAATGTCTGTCATCTCTTATCATCATTCTGTTTTCACATATACAGACGCTCCAAAGCCTCCCTCTGTGTCAGTGAGTCCCTCTGGTGAGATCATGGAGGGCAGCTCGGTGACTCTGACCTGCAGCAGTGATGCTAACCCAGCAGCTAATTACACCTGGTACAAGGAGGACCGAACTCTGCTTCAAGGACCAGAGGGCGTTTATCGTCTCTCCTCCATCAGCTCTGGGGACAGCGGGGTCTACTCCTGCAAGTCTGAGAATCAGTACGGACGGATCAACTCCACGTCTCTACACTTAGACGTCCAGTGTGAGTAGAAAACATCCACATATCCATGAAACCCAGCACTGTCTCGCAAATCTTACAGAAGGTTCCTGGGTCCGCCCCCTTATCTGGATTCACACCAAACTCTACTGAGTTCTTCCCTGACCCGTACCTCATCCTACCTTCAGGTTTCATGCTAATCGACTCAGTAGTTTTTGTGTAATCTTGCTTAAAATCAACAACCAACAAACAAACAGACTGGGGTGAAAACATCTGTTGTTGCATAGCTACACTATATGACGTCATTTTCTAAACTCATAGGACGACATTCCCACCATATGATTGTTGTGCCATAATGCATCAAACGTGATACCATAAAATGGTGTGCCTTTCGGCATTCAATAAATTTGGTTATCAAAATAAAATATTAGATATTAATATTTTATTATTAATATTAAATAATAACTTTAATTGATTAAAGTTACCTCGGGGAACCACCTTCAAAGGAAGTGAAAGATAGCCAATTTATTGATTAAGTCTCATAAAGGTTCTAACTACAAATTTGGAACTCTGATTAACAATTAAATTAATAACTATAACCAAAATTACCATATAGATAGTTAGCTAAGTTGAAAGATATGGGGTTCTTGACAGTGTAGAGGTTGGCGAAATTCACTTATGCAACATTAATGGAAAACATTTGTGAAAGAAAAATATTTATTATGAATATAATAAAGTATAAAAACACAAATTACTAACGGTCTAATTGCTAAACAAAGATAGGTATGTGTGTATACATGTGTGTGTGTCTGTGTGAGTCAGCGTGCTTTCAAGATGGTGGCTGGCCAAAGAGATAACACCCTTCCCCCACCTATTGGAATGTTTACGACCTGTAGAGATAATGAGGTGAAGAGTTATGCGTGTGTCTGTGTGTGTGCCAAATTAGAGGAAGTTACTAGATTGGATGCAACGAAAGACTGTGAAGAGCATAACAGACTAACATTACTTTCTCAATAACTTGTACCCAAAATATCACAACACCACAAATCAAAGTTATAAACCTCACACAGAATCGAATAAACAGTCTTGCTTAGCCTAGTATAATTATTAAGCCCAGATGTGTTACCAGTCCGTGGAAAGGGGAAACGGAAGTTGCTGTGCAGTTTGCAGTTTTGTGTCGTCTTGCTGGTTTCGGTTGAGTTAGTTCAGTTGCTGAAGTTTGCCAGCAGGACATCGAGTCGCCGCCAGGACGTTGGTAGAGCTTGGAGGCGAGGAGGTTTCCTTGGTGAGATGAGCTGGAAGCTGCACCTTTGTGCTCCTCTCGAAGAGTTGGATGGGAAGAGAAGATGTGAGCTGGAGAAGAGGCTCCACAGCCTTCCCTCCTGTGGAAGGATTGTGGGAAGAGGCAGGACGAGGCTCGACAGCCTTCTCTCCGTTGAGGAGTTTAGAAAGAGGAAGAAGAGTTGGATAAACTGGCTTATATTGGCCCGGTGACCTCACAGGTCATGGGGTCCAGAGTGACCAATGGGAGTTGAAACCTGTGTCCCGGGGGGTTTTCACACCTCTGATGCTCCCTGGGAGACTGAGTTCCGTGCTCTGGTTTTTTATGGCCCCTGGGAGACTGAGTCTTGGAGGAACATGCGGCTTCAGGCTCTTGACTGAACATGTAGGCCGAAGTGTGGTTTCACAAAGAACCATGGCCCAACATGATCATAGATTATTTTTCAGTGTATATAAGCTTCAGGTCGTCTCTATAGTCCTATTAGAGGCAGGAATACAGCAGATAGGCAGTTTTAAGGATGCATGATGTAAATCTCTAACTTCTTTGTGACATTACTCATAAGTCATCTATCCATTATATGATGGGAATAATGTTCTGATCAGTATATGATTTAGTCTCTCTGCTATTTGTGGAAATATCTTGGAAAATGTGTCTTTGGGTCAAATCTTTGCTCATCTTGACCTCTGACCTTTGACGATCAGCTGCAAAAGTTAATATTCACTATAATATTCAGTAAGTTTGGTTCATGTGTTGAGTTATTTTGTACATTCACACACGGGCTGAAAACAAATCCTCAGTACCTGCTTCTGTCTGTGCTGGCGCCCGGTTTAATAATGATCTTCTATATTTAAGAAGCAATGATCAAAACCAGAGATTGAAAAGTTCTTCACTTTGGTTATTGAATATTTCTGAGTTGATTTCATGATCTTGCATGTTTTACACCAGACGCTCCAAAGCCTCCCTCTGTGTCAGTGAGTCCCTCTGGTGAGATCATGGAGGGCAGCTCGGTGACTCTGACCTGCAGCAGTGATGCTAACCCAGCAGCTCATTACACCTGGTACAAGGAGGACGAGGACTCACCAAAAGCATCAGGACAAATCTTCACCATCACTAATATCACAGCTGAACATGGTGGAAAGTATCAGTGTGAGGTCCAGAACACACAAGGACGTAGTAAGGCCACCTTACATCTGACTGTTGGAGCAGGTGATTTTAGCTCTTTGACTTTTACAGCCTACACCCCCCCCCCCCTCCTTTTCATTGCACCAGAACCTTAAACCTTCAATAATCAGGATTTCCAGATGTGTCACAGCTGTATATCAAGCCCATCATATTGCACATGAACAATACTGACTGACCAACAGCATCACCTGGCAAACTGAGTCATCAGTCTAACCACACTGCTAATGTCTCCTGTCTGTTGTCTAGGGAAGTCAGTGATAATCATGAATATCATCAGGCTGACTCTGGTGGTCGTGCTGGTTCCAGTGCTTGTCTGGACTCTGTGGACGAGGTAAAACAATACAAATCCATCAGTTCACCCTCTGCTCTTTTACTGTCTTCTTCAAATGTCTTCAAACACTAGTTTCAGTGTTATGAAGTTCATTTTGTGAAATGTTGTGTTTGTTGTTGTTTTCGATCCAGGATGAAGAAAACTCTGAGCTTGAAATCAGAAGCGAAGGAAGCTGTGGAGATGATGAAGGTGAGAGACAGTGAGGCCAAAAGAATGACTCCATATCACTGTTTTCATCTCACTATGTTAGAGAAAGAGATAAAACATTTCTTGGATCAGCTACTTTGTCTGAATCTGCCCCAAAATGTAAAAGGTTCTTTCCATTGACCGTATATTAAAATGGACGTAGACTCTGGGTCTAGAAAGTGAAGTGAATGATCCACTTAGAGTCAAATTGACCATAAAGCACCGCAGGCATTGGGGCATGGATACCGTGTGATTGACAGCTAGTACTGGGTGCAGGTCGCAGGTTTAGGTGGGCGGGCAGTGTCCTTGGGCCCTGAGTCAGGCCCTACTCCTCTCCTCCAAATCTGGTTATTTCTGGTTTTAAAAACCAAGATGGCGCTGGACAACATGTCAAAAATGGAGGCTTCAAAATGGCAGCTCACAAACCAATGGGTGACGTCACGGTGCGTTGACACTTCTTTCTTGGCCCATGTCCCATCCTTCCACCAAGTTTTGTGGAAATCAGTTTAGCAGTTTTTGTGTAATCCTGCTGATGAACAAACAAACGAATGGACAGGGGGCGCAACAACGTTCAAACTATTTTGAATGAACTGTGATTATGTGCAGGTTTCATGAATAAAGTCCAGTGAGGCTTAATATTTTCTCATCTCTCCCCCATCAGTCACACAACTGTCCTGAGTATGAGAACGTCGCTGCTGCAGCACAGACAGAAGACACAGAGGAGCAGGAAGACCTGGTGTGAAGCCTCAGGTCAGAGCCACTGTGACAAACATAACCAAGATGGACGACTTCAGAGTACATCCGTACAAGCAAGTTTTACAGAAACCATAGTGTGTAGTTATTAAATACAGGAAATCTGTCCAAGCAACAAAATATCTGAGTGCAAGCGCAGAGTTTGAGCACAAGCAGAGCAAATCTAAGCACCAGCAGGAGCTGTGTGAGTGCAAGCGCAGGGTTTTGAGTAAAACACCACGAAATCTGAACGTGCAAGTCCAGCTCTCAAACTAAAAGACCACGCTTTTTAATAAAGAGGTAAACCACCCACACATTTCCTTTCTACTCATGGTTTCCTGTTTTCTTTTCTCCTCAGGTGCACTGTGATTGGTTGATGAAAGTATGTGAGAGGAAACAGGAAGTATCTCTCTTTCCATCCCCGGTTGCAGCAGCAGCAGTTTGTACAGCATGACCTTTAGAGCAAGAGTATTGTTGTGTTGTTTATTTTCTTTTTCTTTTCTGATGGGTCCAGTCGTCCAGTTTTCGCAGCTTTATTTCTGTGAGCTTTAGTTCTGATGTTGGTTTAGGTTGAAGGAAGATTCTCAGATCTCACGACCCTTTGTGGGTTGGTGTGTTGGGTTTTCCTTCTTTTGTCCATTTTGCCGGCCTGTTGTTAAGTTGTTGTCTTTTCTGCAATAAATTGACTTTTTTTTGCTGTTACCCTCTGAACTATGTTGGACGTCTTGGTGATGAGCCTTTGAGGCTGTGGTAACACCACGTGACTCATCTCGTGTCTTATACATGATATTAATGTGGTTATTACATGGATAATGAATTATTATGTATCGTGATTTTATGATTCTTTCTTAAATAAATGTTTTTGGTCTTTTGTTTTTACTCCTTATCTATTTGATTGTTTGTTTTTCAGCAGAATTACACCAGAAAACTGGCGGAGCCAGGAGCCTGTTTGAATCACTGTCTTTATAATTGTGAGACTGATGAAAACAGTCAGGATTATTTAGAGGACTGGTTTCTATGAGTGATTGAACTCTGGTGCAGCTCGATTGAATTGAGGGAGACTGTTGGGCCTTGGTGGAGGTATGAGCTCGACTCAGTGACAGACTTGCTTGGTGGGTTTAACCAGGGTTTGTATGTGTGATGGATAAATGTCGATAGTTCTACTCATTTCCTCTGAGGACTGGAGGGACCACGTCTCATGTGGATGTGAGCTGCTACTTACGTGATGAACGCTTGAATGTGACCGATAACACAAAGTGAACTGCTGACACCAGATGAGCTGTGTTGCCTCTGGTGTCTGTTCAAAGTTTGCATCAGGCCCATTGATTTCACTTTAGTGTTTTGTAGTATTTTCACATCACGTGTTAAACACGTGAAGAAGAAGGAGTTAGGTGTGTTTTAATCCACCATGTTCACACGGCGGCCATTTTCCTCTGACGTCTCTCTCAGGGTGTGAAGCTCGAATGTTGTTACGAACAGAATAATGTTGTACTGCTGTGATCCAGGTTTATAAGTTATACAAAAAAGATTATATATTATCACTTATTCTTCATCAGGATTATTGATTCATTATATTAGTTTGGGTAATTTTAGTACATAAGTTTGTTTGCTGCACCTTTAGGAGACTGATGTTAATTATACTTTTTCTTTTTCTTCACAACATTATTCATATTTATAGTCTTGTTTATTTCATTTGTTGTTCACTCACAACTTCCTCTTTTCTAACTTTGTGATGTACAGTTTTGCAACAAAGCAGATTTTCTTTCAGGATCATTAAAAGTTGTTTTTTTATTCAGTTCATATATTTTTTATTTTTACATTAAATGTGAAGCTCATTTGTTCCTATTTGCTATTGTTTTGAAACTCTTACTATATTTTAATCTCACTTCCACTATTTGTTCTGTCTTTCGTTCGTCCTTTTCATAATAAAGCTAGTCAGACGTGACTTCCAACACGCACATATTTATTGTCCTCTTCCCGTGAGTTGAACTGCTTGCGGGTCCCGTTGCAGAGACGAGGTGGATGAATGCTTGTGTGACCCTTGGTTACACTAGAAAGAGTGTAAATGTGGAGCAGGATCAGAGATACGAGGTAAACAGGAGCCCTGGACTTGAATATCAGTAACGAGAATTAACACCGGGATTACTTTGAATGAACTTGTATTAGAACACATAACCTGCAGTTCAAGTTTGTTTGACACTTACAATACAGCATAAATTTACCCAAAATAATAAACAGAAATAAATAAAATAAAAAGTGTGCACATAAAAGTCCCTTCAACGTCCATGAGTCCAGTCTTAATGTCAAACTGGTGGATTGATCGTTGGGGCCCAGTCCGTCTTTGTACAGTGTCTGTCCTACCACACCGTGGAGTGAAGAGGAACATGGAAGTCTGAATCTCTCTCAAAGATCTGCATGTTGGCTCGCCATCCAGTTAACTGGAGTCTTGGTTCTTCGGTGGATGTCCTCTCTGGCACCGGAGAATTCGTCTCTCACCAAAAACCTGAGCGTTGAATAGTAAGAATCCCTGCACCTTCCAACAGGTCAGCAGGGTGACCTCACACTTCCACACGATATAACAGAATCTGAGCAAAGCAGGTGGTGTGCTTGTAGCTTGAGCAGCAAAATGGCTGACAGGATGCAGACAGGTAAAAAAACTCTCCACAGAGTAGATTCACCAGAGAGGATGACTGGGTACCCCCCCCTACTGGCTAGAAAAGGTAACAGCAGGTCACCCAATGAGCCACTACAGTGTTATACAAATTGTACAATCTCTTTCTCTATAGCACTTATACAATATTGCAGCCTTCAGGATGTATTTTCGCTGCTTTTGTAGTGTGGGCTACACTTTCGTGTGGTGTGAATGTGTGTATATGAGGTGGCCTGACGTCTAGTTCAAGTCAACTGGTAACTTAACGTATAGTAATTAAATTATGTCCAAGTTCAAAGTAGCAAAATAACAAACGGTAATTAATGAAAATCAACAAACTTAGGAGCATGGAACATGGATTAATATAAGGCCACCTTACATCTGACTGTTGGAGCAGGTGATTTTAGCACTCTGACTTTTACAGCCTAGACCCCCCCTTTTCATTGCACCAGAACCTTAAACCATCAATACTCAGGATTTCCAGATGTGTCACGGTTGTATATCAAGCCCATCATATTGCACATGAACAATACTGACTGACCAACCCTTCCATGAAGTTTTGTGGAAATCAGTTTAGCAGTTTTTGTGTAATCCTGCTGATGAACAAACAAACGAATGGACAGGGGGCGCAACAACGTTCAAACTATTTTGAATGAACTGTGATTATATGCAGGTTTCATGAATAAAGTCCAGTGAGGCTTAATATTTTCTCATCTCTCCCCCATCAGTCACACAACTGTCCTGAGTATGAGAACGCGCTGCTGCAGCACAGACAGAAGACACAGAGGAGCAGGAAGACCTGGTGTGAAGCCTCAGGTCAGAGCCACTGTGACAAAACATAACCAAGATGGACGACTTCAGAGTACATCCGTACAAGCAAGTTTTACAGAAACCATAGTGTGTAGTTATTAAATACAGGAAATCTGTCCAAGCAACAAAATATCTGAGTGCAAGCGCAGAGTTTGAGCACAAGCAGAGCAAATCTAAGCACCAGCAGGAGCTGTGTGAGTGCATGCGAGGGGTTTTGAGTAAAAACGCCACGAAATCTGAACGTGCAAGTCCAGCTCTCAAACTAAAAGACCACGCTTTTTAATAAAGAGGTAAACCACCCACACATTTCCTTTCTACTCATGGTTTCCTGTTTTCTTTTCTCCTCAGGTGCACTGTGATTGGTTGATGAAAGTATGTGAGAGGAAACAGGAAGTATCTCTCTCTCCATCCCCGGTGCAACAGCAGCAGTTTGTACAGCATGACCTTTAGAGCAAGAGTATTGTTGTGTTGTTTCTTCTTTCTTTTTCTTTTCTGATGGGTCCATCGTCCAGTTTTCGCAGCTTTATTTCTGTGAGCTTTAGTTCTGATGTTGGTTTAGGTTGAAGGAAGATTCTCAGGTCCTACGACCCTTTGTGGGTTGGTGTGTTGGGTTTTCCTTCTTTTGTCCATTTTGCCGGCCTGTTGTTGAAGTTGTTTTTCTGCAATAAATAGATTTTTTTTTTGCTGTTACCATCTGAACTATGTTGGACGTCTTGGTGATGAGCCTTTGAGGCTGTGGTAACACCACGTGACTCATCTCATGTCTTATACATGATATTAATGTGGTTATTACATGGATAATGAATTATTATGTATCGTGATTTTATGATTCTTTCTTAAATAAATGTTTTTGGTCTTTTGTTTTCACTCCTTATCTATTTGTTTGTTTGTTGTTAAGCAGAATTACACCAGAAAACTAAAAACTGATTTTTCCACAAACTCATCAAATTTGGGCAGGAATCCTGATAAAGGGCGGAGCCAGGAGCCTGTTTGTATCACTTTCTTTATAATTGTGAGACTGATGAAAACAGTCAGGATCATTTAGAGGACTGGTTTCTATGAGTGATTGAACTCTGGTGCAGCTCGATTGAATTGAGGAGATTGAATTGATGGAGGCTGGCATGTGCACACATAGACACCAAAGGGGCTTGAGCCACTGCCCTTTTCTTCCTCGAGAGAAAGTGCCTTTTTAAATAAATGAATATTATATTCCTGTTTGCGCACAGCTTCCTGTCAAACAAATATATTGAAATATAATAAAACTCTAAATATCAGGTGGGAGATTAGACTAGTCTCTGTACCCTCCCTCCTCCACGCCTCCTGCACAGAGCTGAGCACTGGAGCTGTGGACATTTCTCCATTCTTAGAAGCATCGCGACTCGGACTCTGAATAATTCTAACAGCGCTGCTCCAGGACAGACACTCGCTAAAGATCCGGTCTGTGTCAGACTCTCTGTCGGAGTCTGCTTCCTCCTCACTCCTCCTCTGACCTGCGCTCACTTTACACTTTAACATTAAACACCAGCACTGATCACAAGTTATCAGGACACCTACAGGACTGACGCTTACTTTGTGTTGGTTTGATTCGCTTTAGAGTTTATGAGACACATGTTTAAACCTGCGACACAACACGAGACGTGACGTGACACAGTCAGGACATCAGGTTAAAGTGAGAGAACCATCCGAGTCATGATCCGACATCATCGACTAATAACTAAATACATGTGATTATCAGTTTGTGTGAAGAGGACAGAGACCAAACACACACACACACACACACACACACACACACACACACACACACACACACACACACACACACACACACACACACACACACACACACAGAGACACACACACACACACACACACACACAACACACACACTCCTGCAGACAGAAGAGTTCCTCCCACAGATTCCGACGTAACACAGTGTTTTAACTTCTTTGTTGCAGAAGAAGCGACGCCCTGCTCATCCAGGAACATAAATATGAATTCAGCAGGTTTTTATAAAGTTCAGTTCTAAATGTGATGATTAGAAAACATCAGAGGATCAAAGTCACTTGTTGACCTGGAGTAATGGCCTCAGTGCAGTGGAGCTGCTAAGGGGGCCAGGTGGGGCCAGGTGGGGCCACCTTGATACAGTAAAGGCAATAATCAGAGTTTGTCCTTTTAAGCTTTAGGTGCAGGACACAAGTCTAAACTGAATGAATGTCCAATCAGTGTGGAGAGCACTGACCACTGTCATAGACTGACTGTTATACCTTATTTTGTAAGTTACAGCACAACTGTAAGAACAGTAAAAGTCTATAATACTTTTAAAGCACTTTCTAAATAAAAACAGATTTCATATTTGTCTGACTGATTTTATTAACTGATGAAAAAGCAGCCATGGGACATTGTGGATGTGGAACACTTTGACTTTTAGTTCTCACAATACACCCAGACCACAAAGTTGATCTAACTTGAAAAAGGTAAGTAAATAAATTTACTTCATATTTACTTATTAAATTAATTTAAAAAACTGTATTTACTTAATTTTTTCAGATTTTTCCAACTTAAAAAAACGGCAAGTGAAGTTAACTCTCAAAGTAAAACTAGCTAGTCTGATTTAAGTGAATAGTTGTGTTTACTCTGGCTACAACCATATAACTGTGTTTCTAAACAAAAACGATCTCTCTCCACGTTCTGCTTGTGCTTTAATGTAGTATCAGACTAATCAGAACAATCAGTTCCAGAGTTGAGGTGGAGTTCATGTGAATTTCACAGTCGGGAACTAATTCTTCTGATTATTCCGACTCCACGTTAACGCACAACCAGAGCACAGTGGAGGCTCCGCCCATCTAACCCAACAGTCGATGGTTCCTGTGTCGCTCTACTGCTCACGTGCACCTGTGCATGAGCTCATGAAGTCCAGTCTACACAAGTGAACAGGTTACACGTGTATCAGAAAAAACAAGTTTGACTCACATGAGCTGAATCCTCGTGAGAAATGAGTAAAGAACACTAAAGTAATGTAAGTTTGCATAATTATGACCTTTTACAATGTATTGTTATGACCCAGTCTTCATATGGACTGGAGCTGTAAATAAACAGGAACTGACTTCTAACATGAGGTTAAAAGAAAGAATAATTCAACATGATTTTTAAGTTCAGTCTTAAGAAAGTAAAGAAAGTGTTAGATTCACTGTCAGGCTGCAGAACTACTCTCACTGTTATTTGCATGAAATATATTTTAATAAGTTCACGCATCATTTCCAAAAAAAAGAACATTTCTTCATTTTAACAAGGGGATTTACTGGTGTTTGTCCGTTCATGCATGTTAATGATGTAAAGAGGAAGGAAGCCAAGGTCTTAACTGATCTATGATTTCTATCTGTCATCGTGACTGGCTGACAATCATCGCTTCTCAAGGGTGGAATCTAGCTGCTGATGTGCTCTGCACCACAGAGACGTGTGAAGCAACGATGGGTTTGAGAGAAGCAGCGAGTTGCTTTGTCATCTTCCTTCTTTCTGTGTCAGGTACATCTACATTTACAGGAAAGCACTTTGTGTTATATCGTGTTTGTATGAAAAGTGTTTGAATAATTGTTCCAGTCTTTCTCGTGGTTCCAGCTTCTTAATGTTTGGGGTTTTCCTGCATTTCTCTTAAATTATTTTGAGTAATTGTGAAGTTTGGATCATTGATTGACAAAACAGTTATTGTGAAGATGTCACTTTAGTCTCTGCTCTGCGTAGAGGTGATGTTATTCTGAGTTTCTAGATATTGTTATGCCTCAGTGCCGGTGACACCCAGTGACCTCAGGCATCTTGTTTTCAGGTCGTCTCGTTGTCTGATTCTTGTGAACGCAATATCTCAAGATCCCTTTGAGGGAGTTTCTTCAAATTTGGAACAAATGTTCATCACTTGATGAACTAATCAAAGCTCAAAGCTCAAAGGTCACAGTGACCTCATATGATTCTGGAAAAAGGAACACAGACTGAAAATGCTCTGGTTGGTGGAGGCATCCTACAGCAGGGTGGTAATTCTAGTTTGTGCTGTGGTTACAGTGGTGCAGGGTGCGAATGACTGGGGAGTGACGTGCACTCCTACTCAGATCTGTGCTGTAAAAGGATCGAAGGTGCAAATACGCTGCTCCTACTGGCCCCCATCCAGAATAGATGACCTTGATGTTGCAGTGGAGCAAACGTACTGGTTTACTAAAGGGCAGGATAGTGAACCTGTGGATCTGAGAGCAGCCTCTGAGTACACAGGGCGTGTGCAGTATCACTGTGGAAACAAGGCCAGAGACAGAGACCAACACACACACGCACACACACACACACACACACACACACACACACACACACACACACACACACACACACACACACACACACACTCCTGCAGACAGAAAATGTCCTCCCACAGATTCCGACGTAACACAGTGTTTTAACTTCTTTGTTGCAGAAGAAGCGACGCCCCGTTCATCCAGGAACATAAATATGAATTCAGCAGGTCAGATTGTTCCAACTTAAAAGCAGCAGGTGAAGTTAACTCTCAAAGTAAAACTAGCTCGTCTCATTTAACTGAATAGTTGTGTTTACTCTGGCTACAACCATATAACTGCATTTTAAAACAAAAACGATCTCTCTCCACGTTCTGCTTGTGCTTTAATGTAGTAATCAGACTAATCTGAACAATCAGTTCCAGAGTTGAGGTGGAGTTCATGTAGATTTCTGATCGGGAACTAATTCTTCTGATTCTTCCGACTCCACGATTAACGCACAGCAGAGCACAGTGGGAGAGCTCCGCCCATCTAACCCAACAGTCGATGGTTCCTGTGTCGCTCTACCCTGCTCCGCTGCCTGTGCATGAGCTCATGAAGTCCAGTCTACACAGTGAACAGTTTTACCGTGTATCAGACAAAACAAGGTTTGTGACTTCACATGAGCTGAATCTCGTGAAATGGTAAAGAACACTAAAGTAATGTAAGTTTGCATAATTATGACCTTTTACAATGTATTGTTACATGACCCAGTCTTCATATGGACTGGAGGAGGTGTGAATAAACAGGAACTGACTTCTAACATGAGGTTAAAAGAAAGAATAATTCAACATGATTTTTAAGTTCAGTCTTAAGAAAGTAAAGAGAGTGTTAGATTCACTGTCAGGCTGGGAACTACTCTCACTGTATTTGCATGAAATATATTTTAATAAGTTCAGCATCATTTTCCAAAAGAACATTTCTTCATTTTAACGAAGGGGATTTACTGGTGTTTGTCCATTCATGCATGTTAATGATGCCAAAGAGGAAGGAAGCCAAGGTCTTAGCTTGATCTATGATTTCTATCTGTCATCGTGACTGGCGGCAATGTCGTTTCTCAAGGGTGGAATCTAGCTGCTGATGGCTGCACCACAGAGACATTAATGAAGCAACGATGGGTTTGAGAGAAGCAGCGAGTTGCTTTGTCATCTTCCTTCTTTCTGTGTCAGGTACATCTACATTTAGAAAGCACTTTGTGTTATATCGTGTTTGTATGAAAAGTGTTTGAATAATTGTTCCAGTCTTTCTCGTGGTTCCAGCTTCTTAATGTTTGAGGTTTTCCTGCATTTCTCTTAAATTATTTTGAGTAATTGTGAAGTTTGGATCATTGGAATTTGGACAAAACAGTTATTGTGAAGATGTCACTTTAGTCTCTGCTCTGCGTAGAGGCCGATGTTATTCTGAGTTTCTAGATATTGTTATGCCTCAGTGCGGTGACACCCAGTGACCTCAGGCATCTTGTTTCCAGGTCGTCTCGTTGTCTGATTCTTGTGAACGCAATATCTCAAGATCCCTTGCAGAGGGAGTTTCTTCAAATTTGGTACAAATGTTCATCACTTGATATGAACTAATCACAGCTCAAGCTCCAAGGTCACAGTGACCTCATATGATTCTGGAAAAGGAACACAGACTGAAAATGCTCTGGTTGGTGGAGGCATCCTACAGCAGGGTGGTAATTCTTAGTTTGTGCTGTGGTTAC
The DNA here is from genome assembly GCF_022539355.2 of Hippoglossus stenolepis. NCBI lineage: Eukaryota > Metazoa > Chordata > Actinopteri > Pleuronectiformes > Pleuronectidae > Hippoglossus > Hippoglossus stenolepis. The sequence goes on from NC_061484.1 coordinate 28,155,069, forward strand.
AGTGGTGCAGGGTGCGAATGACTGGGGAGTAGCGTGCACTCCTACTCAGATCTGTGCTGTAAAAGGATCCAGGGTGCAAATACGCTGCTCCTACTGGCCCCATCCAGAATAGATGACCTTGATGTTGCAGTGGACAAGCGTACTGGTTTACTAAAAGGGCAGGACAGTGAACCTGTGGATCTGAGCAGCCTCTGAGTACACAGGGCCGTGTGCAGTATCACTGTGGAAACAAGGCCTGCACTCTGACATCACAGACCTGAGAGACAGCGACTCTGATGTGTACCAGTTCAGGTTCATAACAAACCAACCTACTGGGAGTTTTACTGGTTCACCTGGAGTCTCCGTGTCTGTCTGGAAGTAACATTTCAGTTGGAAACAGTGAATCTATGGTTTTGTTTATGTGGACAGCTCTGTCTAAAATGATGTGTCTTTCTTTACTTACACAGGTGTCCAGGTGATCAGCACAAATTATCCAACTTGCTGGAGGGACTGTTCATGGTCACGTGTGGAGTGTCAAACCAGTTGTCCTCAAACTCCCAGTCAATCTACATGGTACAAGAGCGGACAAAGGAACATCGGAACAAAATCTTATAGCGCCTCCTTTTATTCAGCAGACAGCATTTCTGTGCTGTGAGAGGCCACGAGGATTTCCCTCTGCTCCAGTGTGTGAGTTTACTTCTTCAATGACCAATGATGTTCTGCTCTTTAACCTTCTTAGCTAATACACTGACTAGAGTCGAAATGGATTTGAGGGCTGATATATAAGGTAAAAATAAATCTGACACATCAGCTGACATATCATATATTAAAAAAGAACATTGTCATTGATTCCTAAGATGTTTGTTATCAAACCTTTACGATAAATATTCTGCAGTTGAACAATGAATTTGAATTAGGTCAAAAACTAGAGTGGCAGTAGTAGTAGAGGCACATTCCTCCACCAGGCCCAACAGTCCATTCAATTCAATCCAAGCTGCTCCCATATTTCACCTGCCTCCCTCGATATCACTCCTCTAAATATGTGGATCTTTTCCATCAAGATCCATGAATTTGATTCTGGGAAAAGCGTGGACATTTTGAAAAACACAATCTTGCAATGCTAAAGAAAATAAAACTAAAATCCTGGATCTGCACCAAAATCTTTCCAGTAGAATTGTGGCGTAATTGTGCAACCACCAACCAAGCCAACGGACTGGGGTGAAAACATAACCTCTGGGTGGAGGTAATGTAAGCAAATCACAAATACAACCACATATGTAGAGCTGGAATTCAAAAATATCATCGTCTTTACTGTAAAAAGCTAAATGTAGCATCTTTTCTGCATTGTTTATTTCCTGACAGGAAACAGCCATCTGAATTATTGTTAAATACAGCGGCAGTAAAGATTATAGTTGTCATGAAGTGATAATCAAAAGTTTTCTTTTCAGGTGTCCATGGAAATTCATGCGACAAGAGTGAATTACATCGACAGAACATCCCTACTGTGCCTTTAAAAAGGCTCATCAGTGGACATCTCTTGCAGTTACAACAGTCGCTATTATTCTATCACATCAGTTCTGGTTCGATTGCTGGCGTAAGGATGTGCAGCTGTAAGCCACTCAAGCTGTGGACTTACTCAAGGGCCAGAGTTCACACATCGTGTTCAGGTCCTTGAACCAGTACGGCGCTCCACTCTGAGAATAATGAACCTGAGACTGAGGCGATTCAGCCCAGTATCGCTTCACATTCAAATCACAGAGAAGTCTGAATGGGAGAGAAGTTTCCCTAGCACAACTCTGACTATCACAGGTACTGGGGAACACTAAGTCACTGTATTGTTCAGTGGTTTCTCAAACTGGGGTCCCACAGCTGCTTCTATGTGTGTTTCCTGGCTGACAGATCCAGATGTTCAGGTGATCTGGTCTCCGATTGGTCCAACACTGACTTGCTCACAGCAGCTGTCTTCTCTCTGTGAGTAGATCCCTCTTTGTCTGGTACAAGGGAATGGAACAAATTCACGGAAAGCGTCTCAGCTTTCAGGGGATTCCTTCACCTGAAAACAGCTATTCCTGTGCTTATGAGCTTCACCACTCATCCCTGTGTGTGAGTTGACTCCAAAATGTCCCGTGTGGGAGACTTGAAAGGTTGGGCCTGGTGATTCTCTATATTTTAATAACACTGTGAAAAAAAAAAATCCCTTAGAAAAGAACCAAATCAGAAACTTTGTTATCCAAAGCACTTTTCATATCCAACAGAATATAGACTAAGAGCAATGCAGCAAATAAAACGATTCTCTCCACCCATCCACACACACAGAGAAAGAACAAGATAACAGGGAAGTGAGAAGAAGCTTTAATGCAGTGGCTCCATCTTTTGTTTCTTCATCTTTTCCCTTCCAGATTTTGCATGTATGTGATCCCAGGACATGCAAATCCCACTCAGTGATTCCCAAGACAGAGGTGACATGTTCAGTTTTGTGAAGTCTGTATTTAATACAAACAGTAATTACTTGGTAAAACTACTAAACACTAAAGGGGGCCTTCCTGTGTCCAAAAAGTAAATCAAACACTCTCTTCTAAAGATGCTGAGAACCAGGACAGCTGCAAACTATTAAAAGACATATATTCTATAAGCCACATTCTCATGTAAAGATCTGTTTATATCCTGCAGATGCTCCGAAGGTTCCTTTGGAGTGCAGCTGAGTCAACCTGGAGACATTCTGAAGGGCAGCTCGGTGTCTCCTGACCTGCAGCAGTGATGCTAACCCACCCACACACATACGCCTGGTACAAAAGAACCAGACTTTTGCTCAACAGGCATCGGCTGGTTTTCAGCTCCATCCGTTATCTGACTCTGGAGAATATTACTGCACAGCTGAGAATCGCGCTGGGGAAGACAGCGTCTAAACGTGTCTTAATAAATGTGAAATGTGAGTAAATATTTAGAAATATTCAAAATCCGAGAGGTTTTGCACATCTTCAAAATTCCAGTACTTTGCATACTCTTCAAATCCCATTAAAATCCATATGCTCCACAGGAGTCTCTCCTCTGTCAGTGAGTCCCTCTGGTGAGATCATGGAGAACGCTCAGTGACTCTGACCTGCAGCAGTGATGCTAACCCAGCAGCTCATTACACCTGGTCAAGGACGAGGACTCACCAAAGCATCCAGGACAAGTCTTCCACCATCACTGATATCACAGCTGAACATGAGGTGGGAAAGTATCAGTGTGAGGCCCAGAACACACGGGACGTAGTAAGGCCACCTTACATCTGAATGTTGGAGCAGGTGAGTCATGTGAAGTCCTAACACCTTTAAAGGTTCTGGAGCTGTGGATTGACTTTGGCTCGAGTCAAACATCCTGCAACATTCCCTGTTCATCCATTGTGTGATTTCTCCAGTGCATGGAAATCAGCAGTGACTGGAACAACCACAGCTCTTCTCTGGTGGTCATACTCTCGCTGTCTTCCTGTGGATCAGGTGACTCAAGTCACACAATGGCGCTACTGAATAAAAGCATACAGTTGTAATAAGACCTCACCAGCAAGTCTGAATAGAGGCTGGATTTTTCAAAATAAAAGCCCCGGATGGTTAGAGGAGAGAAACTTGTGCATGTACAAAAATACAGAGCTACCACAAGCACGGAACCAAGTTCTGGTACACACAAACACACACTCACACACACACACACACACACACACACACACACACACACACACACACACACACACACACACACACACACACACACACACACACACACAACTCCTCTGATCGCCTCTCTCTCTCTCTCTCTCTCTCTCTCTCTCTCTCTCTCTCTCTCTCTCTCTCTCTCTCCGTTCTTTCTCTGGAGGAGTTTTCTAGTTCATCCAAGTGTTTATTTCTTTCCTCTCATCTAGAAGAAACCAGTCCTTCACACAACAAGCGTGGTGCGGTGAGAGACCAGAAGACTGGGCGCAGGTAAATGAATAGTTTCATTTAAAAAGCACTTGATCTCCACTCTTCAAGGCTGCCTCATTAACCAGTGGCGTTCTGCATCATTAATGATTTGATGAGAAGGTCAGACCATGAATGTCTTGGGAAGTCATATTCCTTTACTCTAACAAAAAAGCTTAAACTCCCAAGGAAAAGGCGGCTGAGATCTTATGCCTCTGTGCACCCGGCGACAGCCAATGGCCGGAGCGTTATGTTTACAGGTTGTCCTTCTGTCCGATGGCGGCTGTGGAGTCAAGGTCAAGGTGACTGTGACCTCCCTGAACCATATTTAGCCTCATGAACAGATGAGAGAATCATTTCAAATTTGGCACAAATGTTCACTGACACTCATGAATGACCTGATTGGTCAAAGGTCAAGGCCACAGTGGCCACACCAACATGTTCTGGGCCTTTTGAACGCATGATATCTCAAATCTGCCTTTAAGGAATTTCTTGAAACTTTGACTAAAGATGAACAGATTGGATTTTTGTCACGATGGTCTCATGAGGGAAAAGAAATAAATGTATGAATATTGAAACTGCACTGGTTGGAGGAGGCACACAACCGAGGGAAGGGGAGCAGTAATTCTAGTTAGGGAGTAAAATGTAAAGTAAATGTTTCATGGTGGTGACACCTGCGGGTTCATCTGTTAAGAGAAGATGAGCTGGTGACCAGCTTGAGGAAAAAACAGAAAACTCCAAGATCACTGCTGCCATCACAGTTTGAGTTCAGCAGAGTAGGATCAGGCCCACAGCAAGAGAAACTCTCAGTACCCAAAACAGGATTAAAAGTGAACACAGATTCCAGCCTGATCCCAGCTAGTATTTTACTGTAGACCAGATTTCAGCTGCGGCACACA
>NC_061484.1:28160381-28227076 GCF_022539355.2 Hippoglossus stenolepis
AGATATCATTTGGCTTCACTTTGGGGTAGCTGTCATGTTGTCCATCTTTATATTCAGAATCAAAACGTGAAGTTAGGGAAGATTAGACGTTGTAAATTTGAGTTAAACAATTCCTGTTTCATGGTGAAACATCAAAGTTTGACATGTCACTATGGAAACGGGAATATATCACGGCTTTTTGTGTTCCTAGATGAGTGGTGTCACTTCTGCAACAATCTCCCAGCACCTTCAAAATGTACTGATGTACTTTAATCAACCAGAAACATTATTAGCAATAAACTTGTTGATCTAGTTTTTGGTGTCAAGTGCTTCATGATTCTCAGCTGATGACCTCAATAGTCCTTTTAAATATTATTATGGAACAATTCTTCATTAGATTTGTGTAAATAATGAAGACTATATATTTGTTGACTGTGTACTTACATTATCCAAAGGCTATGTTGAAACTCTCCAGAAAAATGAAGCATGGGTCACTCCTTACGATTGATATAAAAATCTTAGCTGTTCTAATATTAGTTACAAACTAATTACACTGCAATATTTAGAAGAATATTATTGTTATTTGTAATGATTTTGACAGTAACATACACATGCCAGCTGCTATTTTCAACTTGAGGCTAACTCTTGCCACTGGTTGAGTCTGGGAAATATTTTCAACTGCAGGAGAAGAAGAACAACTCATTTTTACCTTTCGTGCTCTAAAGATAGAATTGTAACCAGTTAATCAACCTATCAAGAAAGAAAACAACCTTACAAACACTGCACATACTCATATGTTTTATTTCTTCTGGTTCCGTGATGCTGTAAACCATATAAACAACAGATTCATGTTGTTTCAGTGTTTAGTGATTGTAAGTGTACACTGTAGATGAACTGTTCCTCTTTCTTCACGTCTGTTTGTGAAGGGCAGAAATAAACCACCTGTTCACAGCTTAACCTCATGTAGTGATGAAAATGTTCACGTGTGGAGCTGTTTCACCCTGTTGCACTGGTCAACTGAATGGCCATGTATTCAGCCTCCTCCTGTCTCTCAGTTTCTCTCTGGGGTTGAACCCACCTGTGTTGTGTGAGATGGCATCTTGCCTGGTTTTTGCGGAAGCAGACGCTGGCGTAGTGGACGCCATCGTGTGCTCTGCTGGTCGGGTGTGTGCGCTGAAATCTGGTCGATAAAAATACTAGCTGGGACCAGTTGAATCTGTGGCTCTACTCTTAACTTGCCGGGTACTGAGAGCTTCTCTTTGTTGTGTCTGATCCTACTCATTAACCAAACTGTGTGATGGCAGCAGTGATCTTGAGTTTTGGCTTTTTCCTGCTGGTCAATGCCAGCTCATCTTCTTAATAGATGAACCCGTGTCACCACCATGAAACATTCACTTACATTTTATCTCTTAACTAGAATTACTACCTTCGGGTTGTGCGCCTCCAACCACAGCAGGTTTCAATATTCATACATTTATTTCTTGCCTCTATATGAGACTATCGTGACAAAATCCAATCTGTTCATCTTCAAGTCAGTTTCAAGAAATTCCTTAAAGGCAGATTTGAGATATCATGTTCAAAGGCCCAGAACATGTTGAGCCACTGTGGCCTTGAGCTTGACCAATCAGGTCATTCAGGAGTGTCAGCAACATTTGTGCCAAATTGAATGATTCTCAATCTGTTCATGAGGTTAAACATCAGGAGGCCAGTCACCTGACCTTTGACCTCCACATGCCATCGGACAGATGGACAACTCAGAACATAACGCCCGCCATATCGGGCGCTGTCGCGGTACAGAGGTGCATATCCAGTCACTTCTCCTTTTATGAGTTTAAGTTTTTGTTAGGAGTAAAGGAATATGACCTCCCAAGACATTCATGGTCTGACCTTCTCATCAAATCATAATGATGCAGAATACCACCGGCAATGAGGCAGCCTTGGAGAGTGGAGATCAAGTGCTTGAAATGAAACTATTCATTTACTCGGCAGGCTCTGTCTGTCCTCACCGTACTACTGTAAGTGTAAGACTTGTTTCTTCTAGATGGAGGGAAAGAAATAAACAGTTGGATGAACTAGAAAACTCCTCCAGATATTTTGAATGTGTGCCTTCTAGTGCTTGGACTACAGTTTGAAAGGTAATTGCTTGGAGAGAGAGAGAGAGAGTCAACCCCTAACCCACCTGCTAATACTAACCAAGTGATGGACATTTGTACCAAATTTGAAGAAACTCCCTCTCAAAGGGATCTTGAGATAATATGCTCACAAGAATCAGACAACCAGACTTACTCCAGCATGCCTGAGGGGTCACTGGGTGTCACCGGCACTGAGGCATAACATTCAGGAACTTTAGAATAATATCACCTCTACGAGAGCAGACTAAAGTGACATCTTCATACAATTGTTTATCTAATTAATGATATCCAAACTTCACAATTACTCAAAGCAATTAGAAAGAAAATGCAGGGAAAACCTCAAACATTAAGAAGTTAAACCACAAAGACTGGAACAATTATTCAAAACACTTTACAACAATATATAACACAAAGTGCTTCTGTAAATGTAGATGCACCTTAATAGAGCACAGATGACAAAGCAACTCTGCTGCTTCTTCTCAAACCCATCTAAGAGCCTACACGTCTCTGTGGTGCAGCCACATCAGCAGTGGATTCCCACTCCTTGAGAACGAGCACGGCCAGCCAGTCACGGCGACATAGAAATCATAGACTGCCACCCGCCTTCTTCTCTACATCATTAACATGCACGAACGACAACACTGTGCAACTTCTTGTTAAAATGAAGAAATTTTTCTTTATTTTGGAAACATGTGAACTTATTAAAATATATTTCATGCAAATAAAAACAGCAGAGAGTGTCTTGCAGCCTGGACAGTGAATCACCACCAACACTTCTACTTTTCGAGATCAATTCTAAAAACATGTTGAATTATCTTTCTTTTCTCACCTCACATGTTAGAAGCCAGTTCTGTTTATTCACACCTCCAACTTATATATGAAGACTTGGGTCATAACAATACATTGTAAAGCATTATACTTATAACTCAATATTATTTCAGTGTTCTTTACTCATTTCTCACGAGGATTCAACCCATGTGAGTCAAACTGTTTGTCTGACACGTGCAAACTGTTCACTGTGTAGACTGGACTTCTCATGAGCTCATGCAGAAAATGAGCAGCAGAGCAGCATAAGTGAACCATCGACTGCTGGGTTTAGATGGGCTGAGTCGACCAGCTTCCACAGCAAGAACGCGGTCGGGAATAATCAGAAGAACTTTAGTTCCCACCGTGAAATTCATGAACTCCCCACCTCTCAACTCTCAATCCATCATATTCTGACAGTCTGAGATACTACATTAAAGCATGCCGCTAGAACGTGGAGAGAGATCGCTTTTACTAGAAACGCAGTTATATGGTTGTAGCCAGAGTAAAATACAACTATTCTATTAAACTGACGAGTCATTTTACTTTTGAGATGAATTAACGCCGTTTTTAAGTTGGAAAATCTGATAAAATTATAATATGAATTTTTAAACAATCAATTTATTTGATTTACCTTTGGAAAGCACTGTCTCTGTGGTCTGGGTGGTCAGAAATCTAAAAGTCAGATAAATGAGTAATCTTTCATATTTTAATAATATTTTCCCAATTAAGAGACAAACTGTAGCTGACAGGAGAAATGTGTGCACACTCTGTTCTGCAGGCCTGAGCAGTGAGGTTTAATGTTATGACAGAGTTTATAATGATGAGTACACAGATGAAGGTCTGAGTGTTTGGTCATTTCCCCAAATATCAAACTTCTTCATCTGTGATTATCTTGATAGTGTCAGAAGAAGACGGACAACAGAGTCACTAATGTTTGGACAGAGATAAGACTGATGGTACAAATGTCTCTCTGCTCCAGAGCTGAGGGCAAACACATGTGGTCATGATAAAAAGAGCCTTGTGTTTTCTTCGTGGTTGATAAGTTGTGGGTGAAACAGAAATGAATTTGCCTGACTTCCATGGCCTTCTCTCACATACAGTACTTGTGGCCCTTACAACCTGAATAACAATGAGAGCCCATCTTAAAACTAAGCAAAACAAAGTAACAGAAATGCTTTAAAAGGCATGTGCAGTGCAGTTTAGATTACAACGAGCAGACGACAGAAAACATCAGTGTTTTTTTTCATTTATTGTTTTGTGCAAATACTTAAAAAAGCGAAATAATCTCATTTGGCAAGGTGCTGTTATGGTGTTCAGGGAGACAATGGTTTGTCACAGAGTCTTTGGTTGTTTCCAACAAGGTTCAACCAGAGACACTGGTCCTAGTAATCCTGACGAGGTGACATGTCCCACACAGCAGGAACCAGGAGTTCATCAGGGTGACTCCTCAGTGATGTTTCAAACAAATCTAAATCTTTTAGACCTTCATTCAAAGTATTTATAAGGCTACTCGGACCGTGCAGAACCCGCCTCTTTTCTTTTCTCTCACATTCAGCTGTCGGTATCGTCGGGCAGAACATCCTCTGGTTCTATTTAATGTCCTGTTCCTCATTTTTGTAACCTCTCGTAACGTGTCTGGGTGTGTGCCGAGGGAGAAATAGCTAGGGGTTGCCATGGTTCTTTGCTTTGCCCTTGCTGGTCTGGTATGTGTCTAAAGCGGTGTTGTCACCATAGGGGAACAACTCAGTGGTCCGGCCACAAATAGGAAGCACTCGTGGTCCATTTACAGGTGCCTCTGTCTGACCTGCAATGGTCAGAACCAGAGGAGGTTTGTATTTGAAACACATTTGTACATGAGTTTCATGTTCAATTCCTCTTAGGGACTTCTGTAGAAAACGTGCAGGGGAGGATTTCCTCAGAACCCTGTGGAAGTTGAGCTGTGCTGTGTCCCTGCACTAAAGCCCAGGCTGGTGTTGGTCCTTTTTGTGTGAGGGCAGAGTCCGCTGGATCCAACGAACCGTACTGCATCACCAGCTTGGTGCTCTGCAGCTCCACCCTCTGGCCAGAGGACACATGGACGCCAAGATAATGTCTATAGCACAAGAAGGGACGATGGCTGACAGTATATTCAAGAGTAGTACGTGAAGGCCCACCCTGAATAGCTTAATTTCTCTTTTCATTTCAGAACCGCTCAGACCCTAGAAATGTTTTACCTAATGTTAAAATAACCAATCTTTCTATACTGACTTTCTATTTAAAGTCGAGTTTGAGACCTGATTTTATCTTGTTACTGTGCAATATTTTCATTCTCAAATATCTATGATAACAGTATTACTTTTTCAGTATTCCTGTTTTATAATATTATATTACATTTGTGGTGATCTATATTTTACACATTTTCTTTCTTTGGCCATTGCAATGTTTCTTTGAGCATTAATAAACTCTGTTCCTCCTGAAACGGAGCCGGTCCATGATCACCCCAGCTTCCAGGGCTCTGGCAGCCATGTTGCTGCTCTTGAAGTTGACGAAGGCATGGGAAGCCGCCAAGAACCTGATGCTCTCATCTCACCAAACCTGTAACCATGGAACATTAAAACTCAAACCTCCGGCAGAGAAGTGTGGTACAGACAACGCTAATTAACTCTTTTACTACTAAGGCAGTGATAAACTTGCTACTTTGCTTCTACTACAAGTACTTTAACTATTAAAACAAGCAAAACTAATTTCTACCTGTTAAAAGAACTTCGTTCTAACTACTGCAACAACTACTACTATCTCATCAAGGTCTTCATTGAATACACTTTATAACTTTAATTTTTAATGTATGGTACCAATTGTTTCATAAATGTAAAACCATCTTTCTAGTTATTATCAGCAAGTTTTACCTACCGTGATGCCTCCTCTTTAAATGCTGTTTATTGAACCTGCTCTGATTTATTTAGCACACAAATAAGTGCCGGACTCATTTGAGTGCACAAGTATATACAGACTGTAAATAAAGATGGTTTCACACGCCTGCACTTCCTCCACTGGTTCAGAAATCAAGCGATAATATCCCAGACACGAACGCCTACGCCTGGAGCTCAAGCAATCTGCATGTTCAGTGATCAGGGGATTGAGCCAAGGTATGAGGCTGACCGAGCATCTCTGCCAGCCACCAGGGGGCAATGGAGACGATTTGGGCTCCACTTTTTAGAGAGAGCTGTCCTGTCAGCCCATCTTTAGTTACAGTCACAATAATCAGCAGGTTTGTTGAGACATTATACTGACTTACATTTTATGGACAAAAGGCATTGGGACACACCTCTTAATCATCGACTTCACCTAGTCCATTGCCATCGGTTAGTTCAGGTAAGAAAATCTTAATGCTTCTGCGCTAACCAAGATATTTGGTAATTCCATGGAACAGTTTGAGGAAGGTTCTTCTGAACCCAGCATGACTCTGCCCCAGGTGCACAAAGCAAAACTGAGTAAAGTCCTGGTGAGCAGAACTGGACTGACCTAATATTAACCCCATCGGACTCCTTTGGGATGAACTAGAACGGGAGAGTGTGAGCCCTCTCGTCCAACATCAGTGTCTTACCTCTACAAATGCTCCTCTGGGGGAAAGGGCAAACACACTCCAAACTTATGTAGAAAGCCGTCCTAGAAGAGGGAATATTAAGCGCTGCAAAGGGGGACTAGTTTAATGGCTATGGATTTAAAATGGGATGTACCAAAGCTCTGTAGGTGTAGGTGACCCAATAATTTTGTCCATTTAGTGTACTCTAACCATGTAATGGTTAATGCTGCCTAACCTTCCTAATCTAAACCTAACTCTTAAAACGTCATTTTACAGTATATGTTGGGACGATTATGTCCCTACAACATATGGGTACAACCTGGATCACACACACATGCAGCATATTGATTTTACGTTTGAAGAGATCCCAGAGGTCTTTCTCTGTAACTCAATGTAATGTTCCCAACCCACAGAGAGCGACAGTCTCCTGAAAACAGAGGAGGAAAAAGAAAGGGAGGAAGAAGCGAGGTGGAGATGGGGGGAGGGGTGAACGGGAGGAGAAAGTCATGGATCACAGGAGATGAAAATGTGGGAGAGAGGATACATAAAAATCATCATCTTCACTACCCACAGATGAGACTGTGTTTATATTGTACAAGACTTATAAATAGAAATACAGTTAGCATCTTCTTCACATTCAAGTCTGATAATATATCCTGTGTATATATATATATTTTTCATTTCTGTAAAATGACGATGGTGTGACAGGAGTATTGTTCATAACCATAAACTTACCCACTCTGCTCCTGCAGAGATGTTTGTCATAGAGCTGAAGAGGAAACTCAAAAAAGGATGATGTCAGTGAGACGTATTTAAAGGTCTATTACTGTGGTCTGGTGCTAATTTACACCTTTTCTCTGGTTGGAACAGTATGAAGCATAGACATCTTTAAAAATGTATTTCAAGTGTATCTGACTTTTTATTTTGGTCGATATTCCTATCTAATTAACATGTTTTAAGGCCTAGGCGCAGCTGGCCACCAGGGGGCTTTACTTTTGGGAGTTGTCATGTTCTCTTCATCTGTCCTATAGTCCACATTGAATTAACTTTAACATCATATTAATGAATCAATGAATATTGGTCATGGATGAACCCCCAGGGAAACGAAGAGCAGTGCTGCTCTGTGTGTGACAGGCATGGTACTGCATCTTACCTGGCCTCAGAGAGGTGAGACGCCAACCGTGTTGAACTTCTCCAGCAGCAGTTTGCTCTGCCTTCCTCAAAAACCCATCCACTGTACAGAAGACAAACATTATTTTAAAGCTTCATACGTGGCCTCCAGGACTTTGAATTCACACATCTTAAAGAATTTGGTCACATTGATTCTGATCATTCTCATTGTTGGAAGAGTACAATATCTCAGAGCAAATTTGTCTCATTCACACCTGAACTTAGTGCTGACTGTTGTGATTGAATGCTGGGGCCAGAATGTTAAAACTGGGTATGAACGGGGTCTGATAACTTGACTTCAACTTTTAAAGTCAAGCTCTGAAAGAGGAAGTCGAAATGCTCTGCTCACCATGAGCTGCAGAATCCGCAGGTAATCAGCTTACTGGACGCCTCACAATGTGCTGATCCAACTTTAACACCTTGCTCCATGGCCTTCTCCGCCTCATTGTACCGCTGCAATGTGACACACACACACACACACACACACACACAGCCACACACACACACACACACACACACACACACACACACACAAATGATCATCATTTACTAAATGAACATCAGTTGCATTGAAGAAGTACTTTAAATGAGATTGAGACATAAACCTTAATGTTTACTGACGTTATAAAGGAGAAGCAGAGTACTTTCTATAGACTTATATAGAAACTACCAGTGGACCCTGCTGGCCATTAGAGAGAAATACAGGTTACAGCCTTTCAGACCCAGAGTTAACATCCATTTATACACAGTGCTGACCTTTAACTCATCAGCACAACCCTTTACGGAAGAATCCCTACAATCGAGCCAGCTCAATGGACCTCTGAGCGTCCTTGAGGCGCTGAGGCTGCTCCAGGCCAAGTTACAGTAAGAGCGATTTCCGTAGAACCTGAGAGACGAAAGAAAGACACGCTGAGATACAGACAGAGTTTGTCTTTTCAAAGTGAACGTGGGGAGTACTCAGAGAGATGAGGAGACGCCCTGTTAGTGACGTTTAGCTAAATGGGAGGTGCCAGCTCAGCTCACCTGTAACCTTAGGTCGTTGGTGCAGATGGCTTGCAAACATGTGTACTGCCTGGCTGTACTGGCCCCGCCTCCAAACATCTGAATGCCCCACTCTGGATACTTCACACACACACACACACACACACACACACACACACACACACACACACACACACACACACACACACACACACACACATGCAGCCACGACACACACACACACACACACACACACAGTCCTTTATTACAGAGCATCTGCAGATATTGAGTATGACTGACCACGAGTGTAAATGTTATTCAAATGTCATCTGATAGATCCTAAATGAAGCTGTAGCCTGTGAAACTTCCTATGTTCAACGAGGTATTTATTTTACAGATGAATAGAGATGTGGTTTTGTGGGAAAATGCACCTGAGCCATAATGTAATCAACATATTGCTTTAAGATTGATGGTTAAAGTAGGATTCTGTTTATTAAAGCTCTGTAAAACATATATTTATCTTAAGGGCCTCATCAGTCCCTTACCCCCCCGTACATCACCTCACTGATCACACTGCAGCTCAACCGGGGCTTTATTGAATCTGGTTTTTGGCTATCATGCAATTTCATCGATAAACATACAGAACAACCTAAGGCTCAACCTATTTTATCCCCAAACATAATTTTAGTATTTTACTTCAGCTATTTTATTATTTTTAGTTTTGCTGTTCTTCGTTTAATTGACATATTTGGCTAGGGAATTAAAATTATTATGGCTTTTACTTCTTATTTGTGTTTTCAGTGGTTAGGAAACAGTGCTATCTAACCACTTGCAAGTTTTTAAACGTACACGGAGTGTATCAAGTATAGACCAGATGATACTCGCAGGGGAGGAGTTTCATCACAGAGGGACTATAGGAATGAATTAACTTCTGAGTTATTCCTGCATACGAATACAGAGCTACTTGGAAACAGAATTAATCCCCACAGAGGGCGCTGTTGCTCAGTAAAAGCAATAGATGTGTAGATTCACCTGTCAGAGACTCCCTCCTCTTCTTTCATTTCCTTCTGTGTCTCGCTCCCAGCAGTCACAGGATTACACTGTTTAAAGCTGTTTCCAGAGCTTGATAATCTACAATACAAGATCTTTGGGGGTCTGACTGGCTTTCCACGTGTGGTCCTGTGTGTTCCACTGGCTGCCCTGGTCTCTGCTCTCCTTGAGTTCTTCTGGTAATCTGTAGCCCTGCTCTTCAGGCCTTCTGAGTTTGATGTGGTTGGCGGCACAGCAAACGCACTGCTTGACGTCCCACTCTGGCTCCTGCAACACCAACAAGTCACACAGGGAACCAGCACAGCCGATCAGGTGATTATTGTGAACACAGGAGGACGCTCGCGGCCTGAGCCTTGAAACGCACTCCAGATATGTCACACATGGATGAAATTCAGAGCACATTTATCACAGTTAATTCACACATTTAATTTTAATTTTGAATGAATGGGTGAAATAATAAAAATGCCTGGTACAACCTGCATCTCCTCTGACGTCCTGTGGGGCAACTTGCGGTTGTTTTTGTTCTTCTGTAGTCGATCTGGGACTGATTCGCTTGCACTTGTTTGAGGGACGCAACCCAGTCCATGGCTCCTCCTCTTGTATTCCTCCTCACTGTTACCTCCGTCATAGCCCAGACACTCTTCCTGTTACGGTTAAAGCATATTGCTAATCGAAGCAATCTGCGGATAAATTCTAACTATTAGAAAATCACCCCAGGAGAACAGAAGTCCCATATCCTACTGTGTATTGTTATTACAGAGGTTTTATTGTAACTATCTGGGTTCACATATGTGAAAGTTTCAATAACACAAGATAAGAAGACGGAGGTAATTCAGGCGTGTGAGCTTCCTCACCTGCCTCCTAAAGCATCCTCCATCCTCTCCTCTCGCTCCAGTTTCTTGCGCTCCTTCTGCCTCTGAAAGGACAAACATGGACACGGTGGCTGTGGGATGGCACACGACACGGATGGACACGGGTGTGGAAGGATGCTATCGCGTGGCGCGAACAGTGATGAAGAGGGCTGGTCAAAGGTGTGCGATGAAAGAGGGCATGTTTGACAGGTGTAAAGACGGGTGCGTGACGGTGGAATGCGTGGTTCAGTTGTTAGCAGATGTAACAAAATCAGCAGCTGCAATAAATAAGCTGACAAACACAGATTTACAGTTTTGCTCATGTCATTTATTTGTTCTTAACAACAATTGAATTGAATGTTTTAGTTTTTACAGTTCTGTATATGAAACTTTTGCTCAACAGGAATTTCTCAAACTGAACCTGAGCTTTTGTTTTTTTACTTTTTGTGGTTTATTTGTTGAGTTGTATAATACTTCAAATACTTCAGCTGTAAGAATGAAATTAGTCCTGATGTGTGATCTTCCTCCTGCAGGAGCCTGATGGTCACAGGCAGATTCCATTCACTCCGCTCCGGCTGCACTTTATAAGCTGGTGGCAGCCAGAGTCCCACTCACTCTTCACAGGGTTTGATTTGATGGTTTATTTCAATTTCCATTTTTAATTCATTAACTTATTTTAGTTCAAACTCATGTGTGGTCTGGTCTCACTTTGTCCAGCCTGGTTTTCAGCCCACAGACAATATGGACACAAGCATCATGAATCTTTCGGCACTTATCAACTATCATTCTTTTTACTCACTTTCCTCTTGGCCTCCTCCCTCTGCCTCCTGCTCTTCCTTCTCATCCAGACCCTCCTCACTGTTCACCGTGACTCCGTCTCCAAAGATTGGCTGCAACACATGCACACAACAATATTCAGGTCACAACAGCCACGTCTCTCTTCAATCTGTGCTGGAACGATGAACATCAGAATTCTATTGCTGGAGCTGATAGACACAGCAATAATCCTGAGAGAGAGAAACCAGCTCTTGAGATACAAATCGTCTGGGGAAATATTAGTTTGTATGTCTGAAGATAAGTTGGCACTCTTTAAATACTTCATTATAACACCAGTGTAGTCTTTGTAGTGATACTGCATCTCAGAGGCAAATTAGGAGATCAAGAGATTGGTAGGTCATTATGAGAGCAGAGAGAAAACTGCTACATCTTTTTTAAGCCATTTACACACACACACGGTCTGTATAATATTCTTGTAACTTTCTGAATACACAATGATGCAGTTTATACAGAAATTTACCTCTGGTGTGAGCTTTGGCCTTTCTTCCGCCTGCTGGGTCAGAGGCACCATCCTGATCCTCCAGCTCCAGCTCCTCCAGCTCCTCCAGCTCCTCACCTGGCCCATTAACACACACGGAGGCCAAGGATGAGACATGGGCCTGACACGGCAAGATACTCTGACAGTAGGTTTTAAGACATTTCCCACAATTCATGTTTGTCTAGCGTGTGTGTGTGTGTGTGTGTGTGTGTGTGTGTGTGTGTGTGTGTGTGTGTGTGTGTGTGTGTGTCCTATAAAACTGACAGGTGATCTTGTGATGATGCAAACATCGTGTTCTGAGCTTTCTGCTTGCTCTGAACAATACAAATATTCCCTATGGGCAGCGATGTAGCTAAACCACAAATATTCAACTAAAAGCCCACTCAGTCAAATAATGGGCATTAGACCAATAATAACAGGGATGTGGTCTGTTTGGGGGAAAATGGCTTAAAGCACATTCAGCACTGAAGGCTTTTCGATCGGTGTGAGTGATGTGTCTGTGTTCCCTCACCAGCACACAGAGTTTAGCTTGATGTGTTTAGAGAGTGATGACAATAACCAACGATGCATCACTGCAGTAAACATGAATACGTCAGGACGCTGTCTATACGCTTTAGTTTCATAAATGTGCTTGTCGACCATTTGATTGAACTGAAAACATGCAAATGACGGTAGTAAGTTCGCCTGTAGTCACAATACGGCTGTTAGCAGAACACGAGAAGGAATCCAACTATCAGCCGATATACATATGTGAAAGTTTATCTAAACTTTATCATAAACAACTATGAGTAAAAGAAAATACAAATACAACCAGATAGGTACAACTTGAATTAAGAAAGTAAACCCTGTTTTGATAATGCAAATATAATGCACATTTCACAAGCCAACCAATTCAGCTGCTGGGATTTAGAGCGACGAGCAATCACAGAAATTTATTACTTATCAATATCAAATATATGAAGTACTAAAATTACCAGCATGGTAAACAAGGTATATCAGATTCGCCCATTATCAGTAAGATATTTGTGTTTTAATCAAACTTTTAAAATAAAGTACTGTGTAAAGGTTTCTGTCACTTCCTAAATCCCTCCAAGCTTCAATTCTTGATGAAGCAACCGAGTCATTTGCTAGTAAGACTTATAGAAGAAAAACACAGGTGTCAGACACTTACATGCCTACATCCATGCATACAGGCTACGAATAACCTCACAGGTAAATATGAAGAGGTAAGATGAAGTGTGGAAGAGGTAGCCAGAAACAGGCTGAGATCTTTCAAAATGAAACTGATAGAGAGAAACATGCTGCAGATGCTGGATAAAACGTATGAAGAGTTCTTGCAGAGAGCAAACTGAAAGTGTCATGGGACAACATTCTTCTCCACCTCAAACACACGATACACAGATGAAGTGAGGGGAGAAAAACTCTGCCCAGAACAGACCTGGCCCGTTCAGGAGAGCTTGGAATTTGCAGAAACTGAATCTGTTGGTATTAGAGCTACTAACACCACCTGAATTTCAGCAAGACTGGAGTGGCAGGAGGCGGAGGAGAAACTGAGAGGACTTGGGAGGAACCGAGAGGGACGGAGGGAGAACCGGAGAGGGACGGAGGAGAACTGAGAGGGACGGAGAGAACCAGAGGATTGAGGGAGGAGGCTTGTGAGGCTACAACAAGCGTCCTCGTTTAGCAGAATACTGAAACACAAATATAGAGTCACGCACGTTTGTATTGTGGTCCTGAGGTAAACCAGAGGCAGATTAAACAGACAGTGAAGACACTAGCCTCTCCTTTCCACATCAGATGCTTTCTCCGTTTTTCTTTCCTCTTAATATATGAGGAAGGTTTTGTGTTTTCTGTCATTTATTCAAAACAAACAGTAAACACTCTGTTTGTTTCTATCAGCTTTTCAGAAATATGTTATTTTCACCGTCAGTCACTTTAGAAACTGTTGTGAGAAAGCGATATGTTAATTATCATCCTGATTATTCAACGCATAAAGAATTCTGTGGATAAGTTTTAAGGTTTTCCACGCTGCATTGTGGGTAAATTAGCCAAATTAAACAGGAATATTGAATCTTCTGTTTTCCCAGAACTTCTCATCTTTCACTCTGCATGTACTGGAAACAATAATGAGGGGGGGGGGGGGTGTTAACATGGGAGTGTGTTCGGACTCGCTCTGGCAGCCTTGAACAAAAACTCATTTCACCAGAGGTGGTTTTCAAACAGAAACACATGGTTTGTAACACACAGCTCACCTTGATTCTTTCCCCTCAACATTTTGTAGAAGGAAACAAACAGCAGATATGAAGCTTTTCTTAAATTGTCATGTGAAAATCACTTTACCCTTTCGTTAAACTTTAGCAGCACACATTTAATAATTTTAGAAAACTGCAGGTCCTTGACATTTTGCAGATTGTGTTTGTTTTACACACACACACACACACTGGGAAACTGGCAAGAATTGTTTGTTTCGTTACTTTAGCAGTTGATGTGAAAGTTTGAATCCAATCTGCAATAGATTAAACCCAAAAGATTTGGATCTTGTATTGTTTATTGTAGAATTCTGTCGATGTCCAAGTGGACGCTCATTAATATACAATACATGTGATTGTAATTGTGGTTAGAAACACTTTCTTGCGGCTCAGAGGTTGGTTTGGAGAGCGAGAGAAGTTCAACTTTCTAACTTTTAGGATAGTACTTTTCTAGGAGCAGCACCTGCTGGCACTGGAGTGAAGTTTCCACAGCTGATGTGGACGAAGCTTGGGTATTTATGGACTTGTCTCACGCCGTACTCCACCGTCTATAGTGACACTCTGCCGCTGTCCCAAAGCAATTTGACCAACCTCCTGAAGGTAACAACTTGTCAGACAAAAATGAACGCAACAACCACTGGAGTGAAAATGGAAACCTGACGTTATTCCTTCGCTCCACTCACACCACAAGAGGCTGTTATAGTTCTTACTGACCAGTGGGGAGTCCCAGGCATTACAAACGCGGCGTGCCAAGTTTACGCCCTAATCCCTGGATCCGCCCCCTGATCCGCATCCACACCAAGTCGGTATGCGTTCTCCTGTCAGCCCCTCCACAGAAAATCCCCACGAAATCGTTTTCGCTTTTTTTTTTCTTTCGAATCGAGGCTGACGATCAAAACCAACAGACAAGTGGTGAGTAGTGAAAACATCACGGTCACTGTATAAACTCTCCGATGATTTCTGACTTGTCCTTAAAAAATATGTCCATGGACAAAGCACAGAAAAAGTCCTATTTACAAACGGCACTAACAACATTCAAGAGCCTTCCCTCGCCCGGCCTGTCTCTATTAGCTACAATAGTTTCAAGGACAAGAAATCGCAAGGCTGAAGAGTGTCCGTGGTGAACTGTATCATCCGCCCCTCCTTTGGACACACACACACACACACACACACACACACACACACACACACACGGTACACAGAGAGAAACACAAACCAAACAGACACATGAAAGTAGAAGGTCTGACTGCACACTGACAGACGGATAAAACGCTGACCGATGTTTACAAAGACGCAGATTTATACCTGTGCTTCTCATAGACTGTAAGATAATCCCCCTTCCATGTTAGGGGATGGGACATGGACCAAACTAAAAAGTCAAAGTACGGTGAAAAATGCATTTCTCAAATGGGGTGAAGAGTCAAATGA
Organism: Hippoglossus stenolepis; assembly: GCF_022539355.2. NCBI lineage: Eukaryota > Metazoa > Chordata > Actinopteri > Pleuronectiformes > Pleuronectidae > Hippoglossus > Hippoglossus stenolepis. The sequence goes on from NC_061484.1 coordinate 28,175,906, forward strand.
TTGACAGCTGAGTCTTGAGTCACGATTGGTCGAAAGGGTGGTATCGGGTAGCACCTTGATGGTCAAGGGCTCCATGTGCAAGATGGCGGCATATCAGATCCTGGACTTTTTTTGGCTCTTCATTTCTAAGGAGGTGCAGACGTGTCATCCATCTTTATCCACTTCTGGATTTGAGTTCTACAGATGAAAGATTTGTTGCTTTGCTGCGTTTTTTCCCCAGATTTAAGTAAATATAAACTTCTACCATCTGTTTTCAGAGCTTATTAAAGTTTCTCGCCTGTCGTCATATCAACAATCATATTGGTGTTTCACTGAATAGCTACATGTCGTTCAACCCTTTGTTGCATGAACGCCGCAGTTATATTTATTCAGGGCTGACCAGTGACGTGTGAAGCTGTGGTCAAACCAGTTCCTGTACATTCATGAGGTTACTGCACAACTCCTTAACCCGCCAACTACTTTCAGCCGGACTGCATCAGGCCTCAGGAACATGTGTATATATATATATATATATCACCACTGTCTGACGGACGCATTCTCACCACTGGTCAACTGAAACCCACGTGACCCGGTTATGAAGCTACCCTATCACTCTGCTGAGTGCCGGAGCTTCCCATTGGTTGTCAAGCTTCAAAATCAATCAGCACTAGAATGTTTCTCTACATCATCAGTAGACGCTTAGAGGGCAGGATGCTACGTGATGCTACGTGATGCTACGTGTTGCCACGTTGCCACGTGATGCTACGTATTGCCGCTGCTGCTTAGCCCCTGGGTGACGTGATTCAGCAACTTTTTGGACCAAATTAATAAATAAACTTGAAACATAATGTCGGTCAATGTGCATCAAGTGTGCAACATATCTTAATCTATTTCTATACTATAGTTTCTACCATATTTGACTATTTATTTATTCATCTCTTGTCTATTTATTCTGTTTTGTTAGTTACATATTTGCTGGGCAGTGGAAGACATTTTGTTGTGTATCGGCGCACGGTGACAAATAAAGAATTATAGATCGCCTTAGCCGAGCAGAATCTTTTGGAAGTGACGTCACGCTGGAAAACACGTGGTCTTAATAAATCAGTAATAAAGACGTGATCTACACTTACAGCTCCCAAAAGCAGAGAAGCCGACCTCCTCAATGCCTCTGGTGGCCGGCTGCAGTTATCCTAAACAAGCCTAAAGGAACCGGGGAAAGTGGCCTGGAATCGGCTTAAAGGGGACATAGCATGCAAATTCCACTTGTTAGTGCTTCTACAGGTTAATGTGGGTATCTACATACCCACCAACCCAAAAACTTGGGAAAACATCATGCTGCTTTGTTATAGTTCTAAGTCAGAAACGTCATGCTTGAGCCATCTGATTAGCTTCCTGGGTTTTGTGTCGTAACAAGGAACTGGAAGTCTCCCACCTGGTCTTGGCCCACTCCTGCAGAAACAGATTTACTGTGATCAACTGAACGTGAGTATTAAAGTCACATCTGCAGCATTTTAAGAGCAGCTGTTTAAAGTAGCAATACGCCTCTAAAGCTCTTATTCATATTGTGTTAATGTGTTGTAACGTGAAAACTAAACCTGTCGGGCTACATTGTTTTTACATCGTTAATCTTAGGCAGACTTTACTGAATTATTGTGTTAAATAAGTGGACATGCAGAATAATGTATTTTTTGTCACATAAATAAATTATAGGAAGTGTAACTTCATTGTAAATAGACATTCATGATAGAGAACCTGAGGCTGATGTCACCACCTATTTCCTAAGTGATGAAATGATTATATCTGATGGAACTTTGAAGTAATAAACTTTGTTTTTACCACAAAAGTCTGTTAAGGAGCACCTGGCACATGTATGACTTTACGTATCTGTGTATTTGTGTTAATGTTCCTCTGGGTGACTCAAGATGCAGCCTGCACCTGTCCAACATGAGACACAACTGAATCCAACCAGACTGAACACTGAGTCATCACTTCAACACTGACTCCAGGTACAGACCTGTTTTCATAACTTTCATAAAACAATCAAGTTAAAAGTATTGCACATAATACATAATGCATTAAATTATAAATGCAATACTATTAATGTGGAAGAACTCCATACTGTACATTCAATATGTTCCTATAGTATACTGTTTAATCCAAAACTATATTCAAGCATAGGTTGAATATCCACAGAAAGTAAGGATACAAACTTTGTTCATAAAGTAACACTTTCACACAATGCCATACTTTTGTGCTTCCTGTCATTTTATTAGGGGACAGACGATTTTTTAGCGGACAGCTGTGCTGACCGTGTTCTGCCCTTATGGCAAAGAAGAAAAAAATAAAAACACACTGGTTTTATCTAAAGTGTATCAAATCAGAAAGTAAAGATAAACATTGTTCTGATAAGTGTTCATATTTTTTTAACCAACTATAATGAATATAGAAATTAACTCTATTATCCATGATACTTAGCAATTTCAATCGCCAACTCTAAACAGTTGCAGGTTATCTTTAGTTAAGGGAGGAAAACATGAAGCAGTTGTGCAGATGAAGCTGGTGCAGGTCGTCCTCATGTTGACCAGCCTGAAGCTGCCGATCTCCACCATGCTGCTGCTGCTTAAGCAGTGGATGCTGGAGGACATCAGGTGCTGCAGTGTCATCTTAATGAAAAGAAGAAACTCACTATAAAGTGATGTTTTTATGTTGTAAGTGTTCCAGCAAAAGACTGGCCTTACAGCTTATTCTGTGTTCAGCAGGTGGAAGCACTACAGATTTCAGAGACAGAACCGATACCAATGCAGTAAGCAAGTGCAAGGCATGGGCGTGGTGTGGTTTGTACCCTCATGGTTAAAGCATATTGTAAGTCACTTTGGATAAAAGACCAGCTAAATGAAATGTACTGAAAGAAATAAAAACATTGTACGAATAGATAAAATGTCTTTCTACCTCATCTGTACATTCAAGGTGATAATCTCCCACAGAGCTGCTTATGAATAATAGTCCACACCTTCAAGTCTCTCCACTTCCTCAGTGTGAAAGACAATTATATGAATAAATACAGAGAACCACAGCCGTGGTGGAGATTTATAATCATATTCAAACTGTCCAATCTACTGTGTAAAATCGTATAACAGGCCAAATAAACAAGGCAAGTAAATATAATAGTGGTTATACCAGCCTGTATCAGAACATTTGTGAAACATAGTTACTATCACATGCAACTTACACATGTAGTATTCATATTAATAACTTATTAACTTATTAAAATTAAAATCAAGTCACAAACTAAACACGACTGTAGTAGTGTAGTTAATTTGCTTCAATCTGTTCATTACACGTGGTGCTAAAATAAACGGTACCTTTTATAACAACACATATTAAAAAAACCACTTGAGGCATGAAAGCAAATGATTACATAATAGATAAAGGCAATAGGTTTTGTTGTTGTGTAGTTTCATGGTTACTTACCTCTAGTGAGAGTTCATGAATATCGCCACCTTATCCTGAAGGGCAGCAACACTCGCAGAGCCACGTTAGCAGAGCCGCGGTTAGCAGTAGCCTAGCCCAGGGGCCTGAGCTAACCAGGTAACGCTGGCGCTCTTGCGGGGCAATTAGCTGTCAGCCTCACCAAGGCCCTCCTCTTTGTACATTTATTGGTTAGCTGTGAACTAGGGAGAGAGTCACACTGCAAGATGGTTTGGGTGAACGCTTCTACTACTAGCCTCCCATTTTCACTCTTCAGAAACCAACGGCATGTCACGACCTCACGCCCATTATCATATAGTCTATGGGCGCACGAGTGTATGTCGGGGGCTATGTTGTAGGGAGACTTCCAGTTCCTTGTTACGACACAAAACCAGGAAGCTCAATCGGTCACCAAGCATGACGTTTGACTTAGAGGAACCATAACAAACGCGTAGAGTTGGCGTAGACATGAGCACCCACATTAATGCCATTGTAAAGCACTAACAAAGTGGAATTTGCATGTTATGTCCCCTTTAAAACAAATTTTGTTTTTGTTATTATTTGGGAAAATTTATACAGTATTGTAAGTGTTAAACAAACTTGAACTGCAGGCTATAAATTAACATGTTCTATCTAAAGTAACTTATATACCTCACATTGATATTCAAGTCCAGGGCTCCTGTTTACCTCGTATTCTGATCCTGCTCCACATTATACTTTCAGTGTAACCAAGGGTCAACAAGCATTCATCCACCGTCTCTTGCAACGGGACCCGCAAGCAGTTCAACTCACGGAAGAGGACAAACGTGTGCTGTTGGAAGTCTCGCTTAAGGCCTGACTGGCTTTATTACAGAAAAGGACGACGAAGACAGAAACAAATACTGGAAGTGAGATTAAAATATATATATTTCAAAACAATAGCAATAGGAACAAATGAGTCACATTTAATGTGTAAAAATAAAAACATATGAACTGGAATAAAAACAACTTTTAATGATCCTGAAGAAAACGCTTTTGTTGCTAAAACTGTACATCACAGTTAGAAAAGAGGAAGGTTGAGTGAACAACAAAATGAAATAAACAAGACTATAAATATGAATAATGTTGTAAAAGAACTTAAAGGTGCAGCAAAAACAAACTATTATGTTACTAAAATTACTAAAACTAATATAATAATGAATCAATAATCCTAATGAAGAATAAGTAATAATATATTATCTTTTGTGTAACCGCTTGTAAACCTGATCACAAAGAAAATAATATTATTTTGTCTGTAATAAATATCTGAGCTTCACACCCTGAGAAGTCAGAGGAAAATAAATACCGTGGTGAACATGGTGGATTAAAACACACCTAACTCTTCTTCACGTGTTTAACACGTGATGTGTGAGAAATACCACAAAATACCAGCGAAATCAATGGGCCTGATGCAAGTTTGAACAGACACCGGAGGGCGTAACACAGCTCATCTGGTGTCAGCAGTTCACTTTGTGTTAACGGTCACATCTGCCGTCAACACGTGAGTAGCAGCTCACATCCACATGAGACGTGGTCCTTCCCAGTCCTCAGAGGAAATGAGCTCAACTCCTGATCTGCTGATGATGGAAACGCTGGAAACAATAGTGTAGAAACAGAAAGAAGTGAAAGAGACAGAATCCTCTCTGTGGTTTTACTAGTAAAACTCTTTACTACCATCTAGTGGCAGCAGTGTCACACTACAACTAACTAATAATGCTTGTTTTGATTATTTTATGAATAGAAAAAGTTTATTGCTGTGTTTGTCATTCTAATCGTCTGACACACACACCGCAGATATTTTCATGTTTGAAGCCGTGTTATAAAATGTTTGATATTTTTCTTAATTCCAGCTAAATGTGGCGTTTTTAACAACTTCACAAGTTGTTGATATATTCAGATAAAAGTCGAAATAGCTAAGTCGCTTGGATTCATCCTCGGGCAATTTATCCACTAGCTGTCAAGACAAGTCACTTAAACCAACATTCACTTCAACAATGATGGAGTCTGAATTGTCACTTTAAAGTGATTCATCCTGTGGGGACCATGAACAGTTGTATGAACTTCTATTCAAATCCATCCCGCAGCTGTTGAGATATTTCCATCGGGACTAAGGTGATTTCAGACGTTGGTCTAAACAGTGAGGTTTGACTGTGCTGTGCCAATGCAGCTGGATCTCTTCCAGGTGTCCTGACCCCTGGTCCCAAAGGAGAAACAAATAAATGATCAGGAGGTCATGGAGACGTAGTGCATTAAAGGAGACATATTGAGTTTCCCTGTAAGTTCTGCAAAGCAAATAGCCCAAAGTCTGAGCTCTCTGTAAAACAAGCTCCTCTGCCCCACACAGAAAACATGAAGCTCCTGAAACACCTCACCAGTAGTCCCACCTGCATTCTCTGCATCATCACAGTTTTCAGGGCTGTAGCAAACGTAGTATACAGTATTTAAACGTCAACAGTGGTGCAGAACACATTGTACATGAAGTGTTGTAACAATGTTAGCGGAGGAGGCCATTCTTACATGCCTTGGAAAAAACATCTCGGAGGGTAGATGATGTGGGTTAAAATACGTGTTGAATGCTTTCATTACAGCTGAATGTCATATCTCTGCTTCCATGCCTGGAACAGCAGCTTCTAACACCAGCATCTGTAGAGAACTTTAGAATCCATTGTGTCACTGCCTTTTAAACAGTCGCTGCTGATTGGGGAACAATTCTGACACACCACCGCAGAGCCCGCTGCACACGGGTTCAAATAAACATGTCGTTTCACCACGGAAACGCTTAGTTAAACTATAAGAAATGATTTGAGATTGAATGTGTCCTCAGAAAGTGAGAGTGGAGGATTTCCCTGTCCAGACAGGAAGTGGTTAACCCAATCACAAATAGAGTGGGCCGGGTGACTCAATCAGGAGCAGAGATTGGGCATTATCAGGAGATTGGCCATGTTTGAGACAGAGGCTGAAAAGAGGAGCTGGCAATAGACAGTCTGAGGAAAGTGATGTTCAAGATTCAAGATTCAAGAGTTTATTGTCATATTGGATAACATTAAGCAGTCGATTGCAATGAAATGCTTGGGTCACAGGCTCTCTTATAACAATGCTCAATCAAAATTTAAAATTTAAAATAAAATATACATATCTAAATATATATATACACCTAAAGAAAAAGAAAAACAATAGTGCAAGTGTGTGCAATAGTGCAAATATGCAATGTGCAAATATGCTAAGGTGCAGAGTTATGACAGATTGGAGGAGTTTAAAAGTCTTATGGCCTGGGGGATGAAACTGTCTCTGAGTCTGGTGGTGCGGGCCCGGATGCTGTGCATCGGCCGCCAGACGGCAGCAGGCAGAACAGTTTATGGCTGGGGTGAAAGGGATCTTTAATGATCCGGTTGGCCTTCTTCCTACACCGCTGGGTGTAGAGGTCCTCCATGGATGGTAGCTCCGTCCTGGTGATGTTCTGATGCAGACCTCACCACCCTCTGTAAAGCCTTACGGTTGAGGCGGCTGCAGCTGCCGTACCAGGCGGTGATGCAGCCAGTCAGGATGCTCTCTATGGTGCACCTGTAGAAGTTGCAGAGAATCCTGGCATCCATGTTGAGCCTCCGCAGCCTGCGGAGGAAGAAGAGCCGCTGTCTGGCCGTCTTCCTGATGGAGTCTGTGTGGTTGGTCCAGGTCAGGTCATCACTGATGTGGACCCCGAGGAACCTGAAGCTGCTGACTCGCTCCACCGTAGTCCCGTTGATGGAGAGGGGGGCGTGTTCTACTCCTTGTCTCTTCCTGTAGTCCACGATCAGCTCCTTTGTTTTGCTGACGTTGAGATGGAGGTTGTTGTCCTGGCACCAAGATGTCAGGGCTCTGACCTCCTCTCTGTAGGCCTTCTCATCGTCGCCGGTGATCAGGCCTATGACGGTCGTGTCATCAGCAAACTTAATGATGGTGTTGGAGCTGTGGGTGGCCACGCAGTCATGCGTGAACAGGGAGTACAGGAGAGGACTGAGCACACAGCCCTGGGGGGCACCGGTGTTTAGAGTCAGGGTGGAGGATGTGGTGCTGCCTATCCGCACCGCCTGTGGTCTGCCCGTCAGGAAGTTCAGAATCCAGTCACGGAGGGCGATGTTGAGCCCAAGGTCTCTGAGCTTGGTGACAAGCTTCAGGGGCACGATGGTATTGAATGCTGAACTGTAGTCAATGAACAGCATTCTCACATATGTGTCCCTCTGGTCCAGGTGGGAGAGGGCAGTGTGAAGGGTGAGGGAGATGGCATCTGCAGTCGACCTATTTGGCCTGTAGGCAAACTGAAGAGGGTCCAGTGAGTATAAAAGAGAAAAAAGAGCAGAGCTGTGGGGGAGCTTGAGACACGGCAGCCTTCCTCGGCGCCATCGTAAACGAGAACGTTAACGGTCACATTCAAGGCGTTCATCACGTAAGTAGCAGCTCACATCCACATGAGATGTGGTCCCTCCAGTCCTCAGAGGAAATGAGGACAACTCCTGATCGGCTGATGATGGAAACGCTGGAAACAATAGTGTAGAAACAGAAAGAAGTGAAAGCAGAATCCTCTCTGTGGTTTTATCAGTAAAACTCTTTACTACCATCTAGTGGCAGCAGTGTCACACTACAACTAACTAATAAAGCTTGTTTTGATTATTTTATGAATAGAAAAAAGTTAATTACAAGTTTACAGTTTGTCGACCGTCTGACACACACCGCAGATATTTTCATGTGTGAAGCTGCAAGTTATAAAATGTTTGATATTTTTCATTCAGGCTAAATGTGGCGTTTTTAACAACTTCTACAAGTTGCTGAAATATTTCAGATAAAAGTCGAGTCACCGGAGTCGTTTGGATTCATCCTCGGGGCAATTTATCCATTAGCTGTCAAGACAAGTCACTTAAAACTGAACATTCACTTCAACAATGATGCTGGAGTCTGTCACCAAAGTAGGATTCATCCTGTGGGGACCATGAACAGTTGTATGAACTTCTATTCAAATCCATCCCGCAGCTGTTGAGATATTTCCATCGGGACTAAGGTGATTTCCAGACGTTGGTCTAAACAGCAGGAGGTTTTTTGACTGTGCTGTACAATGCAGCTGGATCCTCTCCAGTGTCCTGACCTCTGGTTCTGAAAGGAGATAAAACAAATAAATGATCAGGAGGTCATGGAGACGTAGCATTAAAGGAGACATATTGAGTTTCAAAGTTCTGCAAAGTTAAAAAGCCCAAAGTCTGAGCTCCTCTCCTGGTAAAACGAGCTCCTCTGCCCCACAGAGAACATGAAGCTCCTGAAACACCTCACCAGTAGTCCCGCCCGTACCTCTGCATCATCGGCAGAAGCCAGGGCTGTAGCAAACGTAGCATAAGCAGTATTTAAACGTAAACAGTGGTGCGTTGAACACCTTGTGTTACGAAGTGTTAGCGGAGGAGGTCATTCTTGGCGTTCTCGTGGAAAACATCTCGGAGGTAGATGATGTGGGTTAAAATACGTGTTGAATGCTTCAATACAGGCTGAATGTCACAGTCTCTGCTTCCGTCGTCTGGAACAGCAGCTTCTAACACCAGCATCTGTAGAGAACTTTAGAATCCATTGTGTCACTGCCTTTTTAAAACAGTCGCTGCTGATTGGGGAACACCTCTGACACACCCACCAAACGAGAGCCCGCTGCACACGGGTTCAAACAAACATGTCGTTCACCACGGAAACGCTAGTTAAACTATTAGAAATGATTTGAGATTGAATGTGTCCCTCGTAAAGTGAGAGTGGAGGATTTCCTACACGCACAGGAAGTGGTTAACCAATCACAACAGAGTGGGCCGGGTGACCAATCAGAGCAGACTGGGCATTATCAGGAGGGGGGGGGTCTTAAAGAGACAGGAGCTAAAACCAAGTGTTTGAGACAGAGGCTGAAAAGAGGAGCTGCAGCAATAGACAGTCTGAGGAAAGTGATGTTTTCTGAACATTAAACATTTTAAAGTCACAACACTAATTAAAATTATCAAACTGAATATGAGCAGAATATGTCTCCTTTAACAAATACACATGTTTAAACAATACAAGAAAATGAAAGTGTAAAAACAAATGACTTCTATAGGATATATCTCTGTTTATGATGTTTTGTGGTGTTAGTGAGGATAATGGTCCTGAATGAAGAGCTGCTCACCTCGGGGCAGATCTGTTACAGTTGACAGAAGCGTATGCAACGTCCTCCGCCTCCTTGTGTTTGCTGGGTTCAGCTGATCCGACGTTGGAGTAGATGGGATCCGTCTGTCTCTTCATGAAGTGGACACTGGCATAGTGAAGGTCACAGTTTTCCTCAGTCTGATTGGGTAGACGCTGCAAACACAAATTTGCTTTTGAATCTTGTACATGTGGCAGTATGGACAACGTTAGAGTCCAACTATAGCAGCTATTGATTTATTTAAACCGCCTCCTTCTGCACCAGACGTGTTTCAAGGACAGGAAACATGTGGTTCTACTAAAAACCAAAAGGAGGGAAGGTCTTCAGTTTGAATTCCAAACACTAACACTACAAACTTCTCACTTAGTGTGTATGTGAGCCACTTGTGTTTGCACTTTCATATCGGTTGTGTCCAGATAAGACTACATCTGGGAGCTGGATGTTCACGTACTGCAGCCAAGTTTGGTCGAAACAAGTTGTGTAACATCATTTAATTAGAGGTCGAGCTACACACAATATAATCCCTAGACCCCAAAACTATCTGTCAGCAAATCATTGATAAAAACTCTTTTAGCACTATATTTTGGGTGTATAGTGTGTATCATTTAATTGTATAACACTTTAATACAACTGCAGGTCTACAGACACAGAGGCACTTAAAAAAAGAAAAGTCAGGCTCACAGAAACTAGAAGGAGCGAGAAGGAAGGGGGATAGGCCACACCCCCTTAACTCCCTTCTTTCTCTCAGTCTTGTTCCGACCAGCAACGAGTACACAACTCTCCGTCTCACCGATGCACCGCGCCCTACTCACCGACACTCAATGCCACACAGCGCTATCTCTCCAAACTCGTAACACAATTACCTCAAATTCACGTCAAAGGGCAACATACTCACTAAATACAGATATGAAAGAACACGACTGCTCTGTGGATCAACCTTTAATTATAGAGCTGCGTCCACACGCAGCCAACACTGACTTTATTTGTCCCAACGACACAGACTACGAACAGCAGTCTCACACACACTTAGTCTCAGACAGAACAACGCAAAATCAAGGTATTACACAGCCACACCCAATGGTGATCTGCTCCACATTACAGTGCTCCACACTAAAGATATCTGAACCAATCAATACAATCTTTCACAAACTTCCACAAGATTTAAAGCAGCACATGTTACAAATCAACAAACTTAGAGCAGCATCAAGTGTCATAGTTCAGCAAAAACTGTTGAACAAACCGCACAGCACAGAAAATTATAACACTCAGCAATTTGCTTAAATGGATAGATTACCAGAAGGAAATTCAAACACCAGATGATTGTTTTTACAATGGCAATTTTGACTGTGATTTTAATAACTAGTTTTTAATCTTCACATGACAGAGAAAAGGGTTTGACGTGAGAAATAGTGGCGTTTGAAAGGATTGGACGCTGAACTGTGTCTCACCTGCTCACTGTGGTCAAGTCTGTCCCCAGGATCAGCAGATTGCTGAGAGTTTCTCTTTTTTCTGATCAATTGAACCAAATAACAAACAATATCCATAATAATTGAGTTGATTTAACTTAACAGGACAGATTTTCAAGAATTCATCGTACAAAGCTTTAGTGGAACAGATTTGCTCACCTGATCAGTAGGAACACGGAGAGGAGAGTCACAGTGAGGAAAACTGCAGCGGCTGATCCAATGAGTGCTGATCTCAATGATCCAGGTGAAACTATGATGAAATAACTTTTACTTAATCATTTCACGAAATCACAATACTTAAAGGTGCAGGACGAAACATTTACAAAAATAACTTTTGTGCTGCTTATGGTCTGACTGTGAATATTTATGATGCAGAAGTCAAACGACCCATATCTGCACACATTTAAAATGTAAAGGACAAAGAATGGGACAGATTCAATATATCTTCACTTAATAACCTGTGTTTCACTCACATGTCACAGTAATAGAGATGTTTGCTGAACTCCTTCCCAGCTCATTCTCAGCTGTGCAGTAATACTCTCCAGAGTCTGACGACCGGATGGAGCTGAGGACAAATTGTGTCTCTTCACTGAGAGGTTGAACTTGTTTATCTCCACTTCTCTTGTACCAGGTGTATTTCAGCTTTCTTTCCTCAGTATTTCTCTGGGGTTGAAGTCGAGCTATGTTGGAGTAGATGGCATCTGCCCGGTTCTGCGAGAAGCAGACGCTGGCGTAGTGGACGTCATGGTGCGGCTCTGCTGGTTGTGTGTGTGCCGCAGCTGAAATCTGGTCGTACAGTAAAATACTAGCTAGAGAGAGTCAACCCCTAACCCTAACCCTATCATGATCGAGAGGCCGAAAAACATGTTTTGTGAGGCCACTGTGACCTTGACCTTCAACCACCAAAACCTCATCAGTTCATCTTTGAGTCCAAGTGATGAACATTTGTACCAAATTTGAAGAAACTCCCTCAAAGGGATCTTGAGATATTGCGTTCACAAGAATCAGACAACGAGACGACCTGAAAACAAGATGCCTGAGGTCACTGGGTGTCACCGGCACTGAGGCATAACAATATCTAGAAACTCAGAATAACATCACCTCTACGCAGAGCAGAGACTAAAGTGACATCTTCACAATAACTGTTTTGTCCAATCAATGATCCAAACTTCACAATGCAGGAAAACCCCAAACATTAGCACGATATAACACAAAGTGCTTTCCTGTAAATGTAGATGTACCTGACACAGAAAGAAGGAAGATGACAAAGCAACTCGCTGCTTCTCTCAAACCCATCGTTGCTTCACACGTCTCTGTGGTGCAGCCACATCAGCAGCTAGATTCCACCCTTGAGAAACGATGTTTGTCAGCCAGTCACGATGACAGATAGAAATCATAGATCAGTTAAGACCTTGGCTTCCTTCCTCTTTACATTATTAACATGCATGAATGGACAAACACCAGTAAATCCCCTCGTTAAAATGAAGAAATGTTCTTTTTTTTAGAAATGAACTTAAAATATATTTCATGCAAATAACAGTGAGAGTAGTTCTGCAGCCTGACAGTGAATCTAACACTTTCTTTACTTTCTTGAGACTGGACTTAAAAAAACATGTTGAATTATTCTTTCTTTTCACCTCATGTTAGAAGTCAGTTCCTGTTTATTTACAGCTCCAGTCCATATGAAGACTGGGTCATAACAATACATTGTAAAAGGTCATAATTATGCAAACTTACATTACTTTAGTGTTCTTTACTCATTAATAACGAGGATTCAACTCATGTGAGTCAAACTTGTTTTGTCTGATACACGTGTAAAACTGTTCACTTGTGTAGACTGGACTTCATGAGCTCATGCACGGGTGCACGTGAGCAGCAGAGCGACACAGGAACCATCGACTGTTGGGTTAGATGGGCGGAGCCTCCCACTGTGCTCTGGTTGTGCGTTAACGTGGAGTCGGAAGAATCAGAAGAATTAGTTCCCGACTGTGAAATTCACATGAACTCCACCTCAGCTCTGGAACTGATTGTTCTGATTAGTCTGATACTACATTAAAGCACAAGCAGAACGTGGAGAGAGATCGTTTTTGTTTAGAAACGCAGTTATATGGTTGTAGCCAGAGTAAACACAACTATTCAGTTAAATCAGACTAGCTGGTTTTACTTTGAGAGTTAACTTCACCTGCCGTTTTTAAGTTGGAACAATCTGACAAAATTTAGTAAATGCAGTTTTTTAATTAAATTAATAGGTAGATATGAAGTAAATTTATTTACTTACTTTTTTCCAGTTGGATCAACTTTGAGAGATTCAGACTTCCATGTTCCTCTTCACTCCACGGTGTGGTAGGACAGACACTGTACAAAGACGGACTGGGCCCCAACGATCAATCCACCAGTTTGACATTTAAGACTGGACTCACGGACGTTGAAGGGACTTTTATGTGCACACTTTTTAAAATTTTATTTATGTTTGTTCATTATTTTGGGTAAATTTATGCTGTATTGTAAGTGTCAAACAAACTTGAACTGCAGGTTATGTGTTCTAATACAAGTTCATTCAAAGTAATCCCGGTGTTAATTCTCGTTACTGATATTCAAGTCCAGGGCTCCTGTTTACCTCGTATCTCTGATCCTGCTCCACATTTACACTCTTTCTAGTGTAACCAAGGGTCACACAAGCATTCATCCACCTCGTCTCTGCAACGGGACCCGCAAGCAGTTCAACTCACGGGAAGAGGACAATAAATATGTGCGTGTTGGAAGTCTCGTATGGCGTCTGACTGGCTTTATTATGAAAAGGACGAACGAAAGACAGAACAAATACTGGAAGTGAGATTAAAATATAGTAAGAGTTTCAAAACAATAGCAAATAGGAACAAATGAGCTTCACATTTAATGTAAAAATTGAAATATATGAACAGAATAAAAAAAACAAATCTGCTTTGTTGCAAAACTGTACATCACAAAGTTAGAAAAGAGGAAGTTGTGAGTGAACAACAAATGAAATAAACAAGACTATAAATATGAATAATGTTGTGAAGAAAAAGAAAAAGTATAATTAACATCAGTCTCCTAAAGGTGCAGCAAACAAACTTATTATGTTACTAAAATTACCAAAACTAATATAACAATGAATCAATAATCCTGATGAAGAATAAGTAATAATATATAATCTTTTTTGTGTAACTTATAAACCTGGATCACAGCAGTACAACATTATTCTGTTCGTAACAACACCCTGAGAGAGACGTCAGAGGAAAATGGCCGCCGTGTGAACATGGTGGATTAAAACACACCTAACTCCTTCTTCTTCACGTGTTTAACACGTGATGAGAAATACCACAAAACACTAAAGTGAAATCAATGGGCCTGATGCAAACTTTGAACAGACACCAGAGGCAACACAGCTCATCTGGTGTCAGCAGTTCACTTTGTGTTAACGGTCACATTCAAGGTGTTCATCACGTAGTAGCAGCTCACATCCACATGAGACGGACCTCCAGTCCTCAGAGGAAATGAGGACAACTCCTGATCGGCTGATGATGGAAACGCTGGAAACAATAGTGTAGAAACAGAAAGAAGTGAAAGAGACAGAATCCTCTCTGTGGTTTTATCAGTAAAACTCTTTACTACCATCTAGTGGCAGCAGTGTCACACTACAACTAACTAATAAAGCTTGTTTTGATTATTTTATGAATAGAAAAAAGTTAATTACAAGTTTACAGTTTGTCGACCGTCTGACACACACCGCAGATATTTTCATGTTTGAAGCTGCAAGTTATAAAATGTTTGATATTTTTCATTCAGGCTAAATGTGGCGTTTTTAACAACTTCTACAAGTTGCTGATATATTTCAGATAAAAGTCGAGTCACCGAAGTCGTTTGGATTCATCCTCGGGGCAATTTATCCATTAGCTGTCAAGACAAGTCACTTAAAACTGAACATTCACTTCAACAATGATGCTGGAGTCTGACTGTCACCAAAGTAGGATTCATCCTGTGGGGACCATGAACAGTTGTATGAACTTCTATTCAAATCCATCCCGCAGCTGTTGAGATATTTCCATTGGGACTAAGGTGATTTCCAGACGTTGGTCTAAACAGCAGGAGGTTTTTTGACTGTGCTGTACAATGCAGCTGGATCCTCTCCAGTGTCCTGACCTCTGGTTCTGAAAGGAGATAAAACAAATAAATGATCAGGAGGTCAAGGAGACGTAGTATTAAAGGAGACATATTGAGTTTCAAAGTTCTGCAAAGTTAAAAAGCCCAAAGTCTGAGCTCCTCTCCTGGTAAAACGAGCTCCTCTGCCCCACAGAAAACATGAAGCTCCTGAAACACCTCACCAGTAGTCCCGCCCGTACCTCTGCATCATCGGCAGAAGCCAGGGCTGTAGCAAACGTAGCATAAGCAGTATTTAAACGTAAACAGTGGTGCGTTGAACACATTGTGTTACGAAGTGTTGCAACAATGTTAGCGGAGGAGGTCATTCTTGGCGTTCTCGTGGAAAACATCTCGGAGGTAGATGATGTGGGTTAAAATACGTGTTGAATGCTTCAATACAGGCTGAATGTCACAGTCTCTGCTTCCGTCGTCTGGAACAGCAGCTTCTAACACCAGCATCTGTAGAGAACTTTAGAATCCATTGTGTCACTGCCTTTTTAAAACAGTCGCTGCTGATTGGGGAACACCTCTGACACACCCACCAAACGAGAGCCCGCTGCACACGGGTTCAAACAAACATGTCGTTCACCACGGAAACGCTAGTTAAACTATAAGAAATGATTTGAGATTGAATGTCTCCTTGTAAAGTGAGAGTGGAGGATTTCCTACACGCACAGGAAGTGGTTAACCAATCACAACAGAGTGGGCCGGGTGACCAATCAGAGCAGACTGGGCATTGAGACAGAGGCTGAGAAGAGGAGCTGCAGCAATAGACAGTCTGAGGAAAGTGATGTTTTCTGAACATTAAACATTTTAAAGTCACAACACTAATTAAAATGATCAAACTGAATATGAGCAGAATATGTCTCCTTTAACAACTACACATTTTAAACAAAACAAAAAATGAAAATGTAAAAACAAATGACTTCTATAGGATATATCTCTGTTTATGATGTTTTGTGGTGTTAGTGAGGATAATGGTCCTGAATGAAGAGCTGCTCACCTCGGGGCAGATCTGTTAAAGTTGACAGAAGCGTAGGCAACCTCCTCCGCCTCCTTGTGTTTGCTGGGTTCAGCTGATCCGACGTTGGAGTAGATGGGATCCGTCTGACTCTTTATGAAGTGGACACTGGCATAGTGAAGGTCACAGTTTTCCTCAGACTGATTGGGTAGACGCTACAAACACAAATTTGCTTTTGAATCTTGTACATGTGGCAGTATGGACAACGTTAGAGTCCAACGATAGCAGCTATTGATTTATTTAAACCACCTCCTTCTGCACCAGACGTGTTTCAAGGACAGGAAACATGTGGTTCTAAAAAACAAAAGGAGGGAAGGTCTTCAGGTTGAATTCCAAACACTAACACTACAAACTTCTCACTTAGTGTGTATGTGAGCCACTTGTGTTTGCACTTTCATATCGGTTGTGTCCAGATAAGACTACATCTGGGAGCTGGATGTTCACGTACTGCAGCCAAGTTTGGTCGAAACAAGTTGTGTAACATCATTTAATTAGAGGTCGAGCTACACACAATATAATCCCTAGACCCCAAAACTATGTCAGTAAATCATTGATAAAAACTCTTTTAGCACTATATTTTGGGTGTATAGTGTGTATCATTTAATTGTATAACACTTTAATACGACTGCAGGTCTACAGACACAGAGGCACTTAAAAAAAGAAAAGTCAGGCTCACAGAAACTAGAAGGAGCGAGAAGGAAGGGGAATAGGCCACACCCCTAACTCCCTTCTTTCTCTCAGTCTTGTTCCGACCAGCAACGAGTACACAACTCTCCGTCTCGCCGATGCACCGCGCCCTACTCACCGACACTCAATGCCACACAGCGCTATCTCTACAAACTAGTTACACAATTACCTCAAATTCACATGAAAGGGCAACATACTCACTAAATACAGATATGAAAGATCACGACCGCTGTGTCGATCAACCTTTAATTATAGAGCTGCATCCACACGCAGCCAACACTGACTTTATTTGTCCCAACGACACAGACTACGAACAGCAGTCTCACACACACTTAGTCTCAGACAGAACAACGCAAAATCAACCTGTTACACTGCCACACCCAATGGTGATCTGCTCCACATTACAGTGCTCCAAACTAAAGATATCTGAACCAATCAATACAATCAGCACATGTTACAAATCAACAAACTTAGAGCAGCATCAAGTGTCATAGTTCAGCAAAAACTGTTGAACAAACCGCACAGCACAGAAAATTATAACACTCAGCAATTTGCTGAAATGGATAGATTACCAGAAGGAAATTCAAACACCAGATGATTGTTTTTACAATGGCAATTTTGACTGTGATTTTAATAACTAGTTTTTAATCTTCACATGACAGAGAAAAGGGTTTGACATGAGAAATAGTGGCGTTTGAAAGGATTGGACGCTGAACTGTGTCTCACCTGCTCACTGTGGTCAAGTCTGTCCCCAGGATCAGCAGATTGCTGAGAGTTTCTCTTTCTTCTGATCAATTGAACCAAATAACAAACAATATACATAATAATTGAGTTGATTTAATTTAACAGGACAGATTTTCAGGAATTCATCGTACAAACCTTTAGTGGAACAGATTTGCTCACCTGATCAGTAGGAACACGGAGAGGAGAGTCACAGAGAGGAAAACTGCAGCGGCTGATCCAATGAGTGCTGATCTCCATGACAATACTTAAAGGTGCAGGACGAAACATTTACAAAAACAACTTTTTGTCATGTTTGCTAAATATAAAGACAGTTTATTTTCTAATGAAACGTTTTGAAGAGCCCTGTTCAGAGTGGCCTGTTTGTGGGCGTGTTTCTTAAACTGTTAATGAGCCACTGCTCCCCCTGCTGGGAGGTGTATGTGTGACGTGTGCACAGGAGCAGGGTTTTGTTTTCACCACTGTCTGTCTGCTGAGAGCTGTTTGCTCGTCACGTGAATGTGCACAGTGAAGGAAATATCTTTCAAGTTTACTGAGGATGGTGAAAGCTTTATGGATGTTTTAACAGACGCTGGGTGGATTCCTCTTTGTGCTGCTGATGGTCTGACTGTGAATATTTATGGGGCAGAAGACAAACGACCCATATCTGCACACATTTAAAATGTAAAGGACAAAGAATGGGACAGTTTCAATATATCTTCCCTTAATAACCTGTGTTTCACTCACATGTCACAGTAATAGAGATGTTTGCTGAACTCCTTCCCAGCTCATTGTCAGCTGTGCAGTAATACTCTCCAGAGATGTTTTCACCCCAGCCCGTTTGTTTGTTGGTTGTTGATTTTAAGCAAGATTACACAAAAACTACTGAGTCGATTAGCATGAAACTTGAAGGTAGGATGAGGTACGGGTCAGGGAAGAACTCAGTAAAGTTTGGTGTGAATCCAGATAAGGGGGCGGACCCAGGAACTTTCTGTAAGATTGCGAGACAGTGCTGGGTTTCATGGATATGTGGATGTTTTCTACTCACACTGGACGTCTAAGTGTAGAGACGTGGAGTTGATCCGTCCGTACTGATTCTCAGACTTGCAGGAGTAGACCCCGCTGTCCCCAGAGCTGATGGAGGAGAGACGATAAACGCCCTCTGGTCCTTGAAGCAGAGTTCGGTTCTCCTTGGACCAGGTGTAATTAGCTGCTGGGTTAGCATCACTGCTGCAGGTCAGAGTCACCGAGCTGCCCTCCATGATCTCACCAGAGGAACTCACTGACACAGAGGGAGGCTTTGGAGCGTCTGGTGTAAAACATGCAAGATCATGAAATCAACTCAGAAATATTCATTCACCAAAGTGAAGAACTTTTCAATCTCTGGTTTTGATAAGTGCTACTTAAATATAGTTGATCATTATTAACGCGGGGCGCCAGCACAGACAGAAGCAGGTACTGAGGGTTTTGTTTTCAGCCCGTGTGTGTGAATGTACAAAATAACTCAACACATGAACCAAACTTACTGAATATTATAGTGAATATTAACTTTTCAGCTGATCGGTCAAAGGTCAGAGGTCAAGATGAACAAAGATTTGACCCAAAAGACACATTTTCCAAGATATTTCCACAAATAGCGGAGAGACTAAATCATATACTGATCAGAACATTATTCCCCATCATATAATGGATAGATGACTTTTGAGTAATGTCACAAAGAAGTTAGAGATTTATATCATGCATCCTTAAAACTGCCTATCTGCTGTATTCCTGCCTCTAATAGGACTATAGAGACGACCTGAAGCTTATATACACTGAAAAATAATCTATGATCATATGATGGGAATGTCGTCACTATGAGTTTAGAAAATGACGTCATATAGTGTAGCTATGCAACAACAGATGTTTTCACCCCAGTCCGTTTGTTTGTTGGTTGTTGATTTTAAGCAAGATTACACAAAAACTACTGAGTCGATTAGCATGAAACCTGAAGGTAGGATGAGGTACGGGTCAGGGAAGAACTCAGGAAAGTTTGGTGTGAATCCAGATAAGGGGGCGGACCCAGGAACTTTCTGTAAGATTGCGAGACAGTGCTGGGTTTCATGGATATGTGGATGTTTTCTACTCACACTGGACGTCTAAGTGTAGAGACGTGGAGTTGATCCGTCCGTACTGATTCTCAGACTTGCAGGAGTAGACCCCGCTGTCCCCAGAGCTGATGGAGGAGAGACGATAAACGCCCTCTGGTCCTTGAAGCAGAGTTCGGTTCTCCTTGTACCAGGTGTAATTAGCTGCTGGGTTAGCATCACTGCTGCAGGTCAGAGTCACCGAGCTGCCCTCCATGATCTCACCAGAGGGACTCACTGACACAGAGGGAGGCTTTGGAGCGTCTGTATGTGTGAAAACAGAATGATGATAACAGATGACAGACATTGTGTTTAACATTTGGGGACATATATGATATGATGTGTTAAAGTCAAAGGTGCTCAGGTGAGTGGAGGCACTGAGTTACAACAGCAAGGTTGTTAAACTGACACAGGTAAATTCTTCTTGTTGTTAAGTGAGAGGTTTTTTTCAATGATTTCCTGTTGCACTACTGTTTCCAGACTCCCCTGAATGTCCACAGATTTCAAACCATAGTCCAGTTTGTAACGTGGACTTAAACGTGATATATTCTGACCCTTTTCCACAATTAGACAGAGTTTCTTCCTAATAAAACGTGTGAAGAGCCCTGTTCAGAGTGGCCTGTTTGTGGGCGTGTCTCTTAAAATGTTAATGAGCCACTGCTCCCCTGCTGGGAGGTGTATGTGTGACGTGTGCACAGGAGCGCGGGGTTTTGTTTCCTGCTGTCTGTCTGCTGAGAGCTGTTTGTCGTCACGTGAATGTGCAGTGATATGCTCAAGTTTACTGGGAGTGGTGAAAGCTTTATGTGGATATTTCTTTAGTGCTGGGCTAGTTCCTCTTTGTGCTGCTGATGGTCTGACTGTGAATATTTATGGGGCAGAAGTCAAAGCGACCCATATCTGCACATTTAAAATGTAAGGACAAAGAATAGGACAATTCAATATATCTTCACTTCATAACCTGTGTTTCACTCACGTAGCCACCAGTAATAGAGATGTTTGCTGAACTCCTTCCCAGCTCATTCTCAGCTCTGCAGTAATACTCTCCAGAGTCTGTGACGGATGGAGCTGAGGACAAATTGTGTCTCTTCACTGAGAGGTTGAACTTGTTTCTCTACACTTCTCTTGTACCAGGTGTATTTAGCTGCTGGGTTAGCATCACTGCTGCAGGTCAGGAGTCACTGAGCTCTGCCCTCCATCAATCTCACCAGAGGACACACTGACACAGTGAGAACCTTTGGAGCATCTGAAGGAGAATTTATATTAACACACAGGATGAGAATACAATCAAAACACTGTCTGTATTATTTGTTAAGCTAAAATTTTGTTATTTCACATTAGTAGGCTTCATGGGGAGGCGTAAACTCACCCAATGTAGGAGAAGGAAACGATGTCCTTCTATACTTCAGTGATAGCTGTCTTCAGCATTAAAGTGTTGGAGGTGAAAGTATTTTTGGGTCACAGAGTTTCTTGTTGGCCCACTTAGCGTAGGAAGGAAGAATGATCAGGGAGCTGACTTTGCTGTGACAGGTCAGCTCTGTCAGGTAGAATATGGATTGGCTGTTGATCTCCTCACATGTACCTGGAGCTGAGGGGCTGTGAACTAACATGTTATTTTATTTCAACATATACCTAACATTTCAAACTGACTCTAATGTAAATGTTACCTGTGACATTCAGAGTGACTCCCAGGTGAACAGTTAAACTCCCAGTAGGTTGGTTTGTTGTGAACCTGAACTTGTACACAGCTGAGTCGCTCTCTCTCAGGTTAGAGATTCTCAGAGTGCACTTGTTGTTTTCACAGAGATACTCCACACGACCTGAATACTCGGATCAGTCCTTAGATCATAATAAATCCCATTACTCTCTTGAATGAACCAGAAAGTTTCCTTAACTCTAGTATAAAGGTGATTCAACCTGGATGGGTATGTGTAGAGTACAGGTAATGTCCACTGTTGATCCTCTGAAAGCACAGATCTGGTAAGTGTAGCATCACATCAGCCATTCCTGACTCCTTACCACTGTAACACAGAGCACATCAGAGAATCAGAAGATAAACTTATACATTTATAAAACTAGCTCATGTATTTCTCACAGTGAATCACCAGTCGGCAGGTTTTCATTTTAAGATGATAGCCGATGCCAAGATAGAGGAAACCTTCAGTTCACAAAAACACAGGAAGTGCCCCTTTAGACTTCAGAGTGAGAGAAACACACTGTTGGAGGTGAGGAACATGAGGACCTTGTGAGAAGTTGCTCTTATAATGGAGCAAACTGGCCAATATGGAGAAATGATCTGTATCTTTTGTGCAAGTCGACCAAAGATGAACGACACGTCTCACTTCTCCTCTCAGAAATGAAGCCAAAATTCCTGGATACCAACGCTGCCATCTTTCACATTTGGAACCACAGTCTGCACAGTAGTGATCTGGAGATGGGCCACGGTATCAGGTCCGCCCATGCAGCAGGCTGCGACCAATCCTAGAGTCAGCAGCTGTCAATCCTTGAAGTTTAATCTAATTTTCATATCATCAAATAACAAATTAAACCAAACTTCAGAAACATGAACAATAGAGTGTGATAAGAACGACCTAAAATGACAGACACCATCTTTGAAAAAAGTTATTTGACTTTTGAGATTGGTCCCATGTTCCATCCATAACATGGAGGAGACAGGATATGTTCTATACTGCAGCCAGCCACCAGGGCGATCACAATGCTTTGGCTTCACTTCTGAGAGCAGTCTGTCTTCAATCTTTATTTACACAAGCAGAATACTAGTACTAGTACTACACTAGTTTATCCAGTACTGACATTAGTATCCCAAGAGTTCAATGTGCCCATGCAGAAAAAAGTATTTAAAGACACATGAAGTTATGGTACAATGCATTATCTCAAAATACTCCAGCAGATAGTGCTGTTAGTGAAATACCTTAGATTAAACTCACACATTGTGGAGAGCGGAAATCCTCAAATGTCCTTTAACAGCACAGGAAACACTGTCTGCAGAATTAAAATAACCTGAATAAGATGTCTTCTTCTTCTCCTTCTTTTGATTCTTGTACCAGAGCGTAGTTCAGATGATCAGGAGAGAGCGACAACTGCTCTGACACCTGAGCTCTGCCCGGTTACGGGAGTCACCCATGCTGATCTGCTCCTGCACATGCAAATCTGTGTGTGAGAAAGAGAATTCATTTAGTCCAAACTGACAACACACACATGCATATAAAAGTGCACAGACACACTCCAAGTAGACAAACAAGATGGCAAATAATGAATGAATGTTCAGATGCTAAATGTTACCTGTGACAGACAGAGTGACTCCAGCTGGATTTTGTAACTCTAGTATCAAGGTGATTCAACCTGGATGGGTATGTGTAGTACAGGTAATGTCCTGATCCTCTGAAGGCACAGTTCTCAGTAGAAGTGTAACTCACATCCCAGCCATTCTCACTGTACCACTGTAACACAGAGAATCAGATTCATAACGACACCAAGAGAACACTTGGTTACTTTTTTGCTCTGTAGAAAAACACATTTTCATAGGCAGCATTCCATAGCATTTTCAACTGATGACTCCACACACTGATGACAATTCCTGCATCGAGAGGAAGACTCCCAGTCATATTAAGTAATAATAATAATAATAATAATAATAATAACTAATAATAATAATAATAATAATAATAATAGCGTTTCAGACTCTAGTCTAGGCGATATAAACTTCTAAACAAAGATACAAATTAATACTGGTGATAATTCCTTCATATATTTTCTTTCTGCATCACTTTTAGGTGGTGATCTGAAAATGAATGAATGGTTCATTTATATTTTACTTTCTTTCTCCAAACTACTTCAGGTGAATCAAGTCAGTGTAAAATGGTGACAACATGAATGTAGACGTGCAGTACCTGTCACAGTGAGAAGAAGGACAACAAAATCACTCCTTTCTTCTTGTTACACTCATAGTAGCTGCTGCTCTCGTCTGTGACTTCAAACAATAAAAACGTCACAGATAAAATAATCATTACTTTGAATGAAACTCAGTCACATCACGAACCGTCTACCTACCAGCACAGAAGGAATGAGAATAAAGACAGATTCTGTAAGAAAGATAAATTTAAACAGTAACCCCCGACACTGCACGATTGAGAAAGATGCTAATTCCGGCGTGGGTGTGCAGCTGTGTACATGCTTCCTGTCACTATGCAGCACCGGAGAACACCCTGCAACAACACTATGCTGTATATCAAGTAGAACCGCGACATGAACATTCCTTGTAAACCGAAGGGTAATTAACACAAAGGGTTACTTCAGTGACCAGTAGAGCACAATGACTGTGACTGAATATGAATGATTTAAAAAAATGAACACTTGAAAGGTACCAGTGTGAGAAAGAACTACCAGAATGACAGGCACCATCTTTGAAAAACGTATTTGATTTGTATACAGACATGTTTTTAGCTTGGTCCATGTCCATCCACTGACATGGAAGAGGCCGGGTTTATGACAAATACTGCAGCCAGCCACCAGGGGTGACAAAGATATCATTTGGCTTCCTTTGGGGGTCATGTCATGTTGTCCATCTTTATATTCAGTATCAAACGTGAAGTTTAGTGAAGATTAGACGTTGTAAATTTGAGTTAAAACAAATTCCTGTTTCATGGTGAAACATCAAAGTTTGACATGTCACCATGGAAACGTGAATATATAACATGAAGCTTTTTGTGTTCCTGGATAGACGGAGTGTCACTTCTGCAACAATCTCCTGTTAAATCTTCAAAATGTACTGATGTGCTTTAATCGTCAGAAACATTATTAACAATAAACTTGTTGACCTAGTTTTTATGTCAAGTGCTTTATGATTCTCCTTCAGCGACCTCAGTAGTCCTTTCGTATTATTATGTAACAATTCTTCATTAGATTTATAAATACGACAAGACCTATATATTTGTTGACTTGTGTACTTACATTATCCAAAATATTGTTGAAACCCCCTCCAGAAAATGAATATTGGTCATCCCATTGATTGTTATTAAATCTTTTAGCTGTTCTAATATTAGTTACAACTAATTACAATTTATAATATTTAGAAGTGAATATTATTGTTATTTGTAACATTTTGACATTAACATACATTGCGGTTAGCGTTAGCCTAACCTGAAATTTAACTCTACACCTGGTTAAGCCTGGGAAATATTTTCAATTATGGGGAGAAGAAAGAACAGCTTTCTTACCCTTTTACCTTTCGTGGCTTCCCAAAGTGAGAAGTGAGAGAATTTGTAATCTAGGTTAACCAACCCATCAAGAAAGAAAACAAACCTTGACAAACACTGCACATGTCTATATGTTTTATTTCTTCTGGTTCGTGATGCTGCTAAAATCCACATATAAGCAACAGATTCATGTTGTGTTTTTTTCTTCAGTGTTTGAGTGACTGTGCTGTACACTGCAGATGAATCGTCCCCCTCTTCTTCCGTCTTGTTCTGTGAAGGGCAGAGATAAACCACTCACACCCACAGTTTTTAACCTCCCAATAAGTGTAGTGATGAAAATGTTCACGTGTGGAGCTGCTCACCCTGTTGCACTGTCAAAATCGAACAGCGCTGTATTCAGCCTCCTCCTCCTCGTCTTCCTCAGTTTCTCTCTGGGGTTGAACTCGACCTATGTTGCAGTAGATGGCATCTGCCGGGTTCTGGGTAAACAGACGCTGGCGTAGTGGGCGTCATCGTGCGGCTCTGCTAGTCGTGTGTGTGCATAGCTGAAATCCTGGTCGTACAGTAAAATACGAGCTGGGATCAGGCTGGAATCTGTGTCTTACTCTTCAACTTTGTTGGGTTCTGAGAGTTTCTCTTTGTTGTGGGCCCTGATCCTGCTCTGCTGAATCAAACTGTGATGGCAGCAGTGATCTTGGAGCTTTCTGTTTTCCTGCTGGTCATAGCTCATCTTCTTAACAGATGAACCCGGTGTCACCACCATGAAACATTCACTCTACATTTTACTCCTAACTAGAATTGCTGCCCTTCGGTTGTGCGCCTCCTCCAACCAGTGCAGTTTCAATATTCATACATTTATTTCCTTCCTCATATGAGACCATCGTGACAAAATCTGTTCATCTTCCAAGTCAAAGTTTCCAAAGAAATTCCTTAAGGCAGATTTGAGACATCATGTTCAAAGGCCCAGAACATGTTGGTGTAGCCACTGTGGCCTTGACCTTTGACCAATCAGGTCATTCATGAGTGTCAGTGAACATTTGTACCAAATTTGAAATGATTCTCTCAATCTGTTCATGAGGCTAAAAATGGTTCAGGAGGTCACAGTCACCTTGACCTTTGACCTCCACAGTCATCATCGGACAGACGGACAACCTGTAAACATAACGCCTCCGGCCATTGGCTGTCGCCAGCACAGAGGCATAAGAGATCCAGTCAGTTTCTCCCTTATGGAGTTTAAGCTTTTTGTCAGAGTAAAGGAATATGACCAGAATCATATGAGGTCACTGTGACGTTTGAGCTTTGAAATGTGATTAGTTCATCTTTTCACTTAAATTTTGAGGAATTTCTCCAAAGGCAATTTCGAAATATCATGATCGAGAGAGCCAAAACATGTTTGTGAGGCCACTGTGACCTTGACCTTCAACCACCCAAAACCTCATCAGTTATCTTTGAGTCCAAGTGAGAACATTTGTTCCAAATTTGAAGGAATTCCCTCAAAGGGATCTTGAGATGTGCGTTCACAAGAATCAGACAACGGGCGACCTGAAAACAAGATGCCTGAGGTCACTGGGTGTCACCGGCACTGAGGGCATAGCTGTATCTAGAAACTCAGAATAACATCACCTCTCATGAGCAGAGACTAAAGTGACATCTTCACAATAACTGTTTTGTCCAATCAATGATCCAAACTTCACAATTACTCCAAAGTAATTTAAGAGAAATGCAGGAAAACCTCAAACATTAGAAGCTGGAACCACGAGAAGAACTGGAACAATTATTCAAACACTTTTCATACAAACACGATAACACAAAGTGCTTTCCTGTAAATGTAGTCACCTGACACAGAAAGAAGGAAGATGACAAAGCAACTGCGCTGCTTCTCTCCGACCACATCTCGTTGCTTCCTGCGTCTCTGTGGTGCAGCCACATCCCAGCAACTAGATTCCACCCTTGAGAAAGCGATGTTTGTCGGCCAGTCACGATGACGAATGAAATCATAGATCAGTTAGACCATAGCTTCCTTCCTCTTTACATCATTAACATGCATGAACGGACAAACACCATTAAATCACTTGTTAAAATGAAGAAATGTTCTTTTTTTTTGGAAATGATGCGTGAACTTATTAAAATATATTTCATGCAAATAACAGTGAGAGTAGTTCTGCAGCCTGACAGTGAATCTAACACTTTCTTTACTTTCTTGAGACTGGACTTAAAAAAACATGTTGAATTATTCTTTCTTTTAACCTCATGTTAGAAGTCAGTTCCTGTTTATTACAGCTCAGTCCATATGAAGACTGGGTCACTTAACAATACATTAGCAAAGGTCATAATTATGCAAACTTACATTACTTTAGTGTTCTTTACTCATTTCTCTCACGAGATTCAACTCGTAGCTGAGTCAAACTTTATTTTGTCTGATACACGTGTAAAACTGTTCACTTGTGTAGACTGGACTTCATGAGCTCATGCACAGGTGCGTGGAGGCAGCAGAGCGACACAGGAACCATCGACTGTTGGGTTAGATGGGCGGAGCCTCCCACTGTGCTCTGGTTGTGCGTTAGCATTAGGTGGAATAATCAGAAGAATTAGTTCCCGACTGTGAAATTTCACATGAACTCCGCCTCAGCTCTGGAACTGATTGTTCTGATTGAGTCTGATTCTACATTAAGCACAACCAGAAACGTGGAGAGAGATAGATTTTGGTTTAAACGCAGTTATATGGTTAGCCTGAGTAAACACAACTATTCAATCAGTTAAATAGAACAAACTGGTTTTACTTTGATTAACTTCACCTGCCGTTTTTAAGTTGATTCAATCAGTAAAATTAAGTAAATTCAATTTAAAATTAATTGTAAATTTATTTACTTACCTTTTTTCAAGTTAGATCCAACTTCGTGGTGCAAGGTGTGTGTAAGCTAAAAGTCAGACAAATGGAAATAAAATCTTTCATATTTTAATATTTTCCCCAAATTGTTAAGAGACAAACTGTGGCTGACAGGTGAGGGCCGTGTGCACCTCCTCCAGCTCTCTGCAGGCTGGTTAGTGAGTTTAATGTTCTGAACAGAGTTTATAATGGTGAGTGTCAGATGAAGGTTCAGTGCTTTGGTCGAGCTTCTCAAACATCAAACTTCTTTCATCTGTGATTATCACAGTAGTGTCGAAGAAAGAAGACGGACAAACAACAGTCACTAATGTTTGGACACAAGACCGAACTGATGGTGCAAATGTCTCTGGCTCCAGAGCACGAAGTAAAGTAACAGGACAGTAGTCATGATAAAAAGAGCCTTGTGTTTTCTTATTAATGATTTGATGAAGTTGTAAACAGAAATGAATTTGCTCTGACCTTCCCACGGCCTCTTTTCTCTTCACATACAGGTTTTGTGGCCCTTACAACCTGAATAACAGCAGCCCATCTTAAACAGAAGCAAACAAAGTGAACACAGAAAAATTTTTTTAAAAAGGCATGTGCAGTGCACTTTAGATTAAGTTAACGTGAGCAGACGACAGAAAACATCAGTGTTTTATTCATTTATTGTTTTGTGCAAATACTTAAAAAAGGAACTAACTTCATTTGGCAGCAAAGCAGCAGTGGTGTTCAGGGATAGCGGTTTGTCACAGAGTCTTTGGTTGTTTTCCAACAAGGTTCAACCAGAACCTGGTCCCAGTAAATCCTGACGAGTGACATGTCACAGCAGGAACAGGAGTTCATCAGGGTGACTCCTCAGTGACGTTTCAAACAAATCTAAATCTTTAGACTTCTTATATTCAAGTATTTACAAGGTTGGGTTCTGGACCCTGTGCAGAACCCCGTCTCGCTCTCTCTTTTCATTTCTCTCACACATTCAGCTGTCGTTATCATCCGGGCCAGAACATCCTCTGGTTCCTGTTGTGGTCTGTTCCCCTCATTCTTTGTAAATCCCCGTAACGTGTCTACTGGTGCGGGGTTGAGAAGGAGAAATAGTTCGGGTTGCCATGGTTTCTTGCTTTGCCTTGCTGGTCTGGTATGTGTCTGAAGCGCGGTGCTTGTCACCATAGAAACAACCTGTGGTCCGTAATAGAAAGCACTCGTGTCCATTTACAGCGCCCTCTGTCTGGACCTGCACGGTCAGAACCAGAGGAGGTTATTGTATTTAGACACATTTGTATAAAGTGAGTTTCATGTTCAATTCCCTCTCTTGTGACTTCTGTAGAAAAACGTGCATGGTGAGTGATTTCCTCAGAACCTGAGCTGAAAGAGCTGTGCTGTGTTCCTATACCTTTTAAACCCAGGCTGGTGTTGGTCCTTTGTGTGGAGGGCAGAGTCCGCTGGATCCAGCGGTCCGGGTGCCGCATGCAGCTTGGTGCTCACAGCTCCACCCCTGGCCAGGAGGACACATGGAGCGTTACATAATGTCTGTAAAAGGCACAAGAATGGGACGAATGGCAGGACAGTGACATTCCAGAAAAGAGTAATGTGAAGGGGGGCTCAGACCAATCTCTCGGAACATGCCTCTTCATTTCAGAACCTCTCCAGACCTAGAAATGTTTTACTCAATGTTAAACACCCAATCTTTCTCACTGACTTTCATTTAAAGTCGAGTTTGAGACCTGGATTTTATCTGTTACTGTGCAATATTTTCATTCTCTGATATCTATGATGTCATATTACTTTTCATATTCCTGTTTTATATTATATTACATTTTGTAGATTCATATTTTACACATTTTCTTTCTTTAGTCAGCTGTGGTTGTTTTGTTACACATGAATAAACTCTGTTCTCCTGAAACCGAGCGGTCCATGACTCTGCAGCTTCTCAGGGCTCTGTAGCAGCCATGTTGGCGTTCTTGAAGTTGTGAAGGCACAGAAGCGTTAGTGAAGAACTCTGATACTCTCTATCTCACCAAACCTGTAACCGTAGAAACACAAAACCTCCAAACCTCCGGCAGAGAAGTGTGGTACAGACAACGCTGACCAACTCTTTTACTACTGCTGGCATTGATAAACTTGCTACTTTGCTTCTACTACAAGTACTTTAACTATTAAAACAAAGCAAAACTACCTCTTACCTACAAGAACTATATTCTAACTACTGCTGCTGCAACAACTACTACTATCTACTGTCTTCATTGGGCCACTTTTTATAACTGGTATTTTAATGTGGTGGTACACTGTTTCTCATAACATGTAAAACCATCTTCTTTCTAGTTATTATCAGTAAGTTTACCTACCTGTGATGCCTCCTCTTTAAAATGCTGCTTTATTGGAATATCTGATTTATTTGGTACATCATTATAAATAAATTGCGGGACTCATTTTAGTGCACAAAGTAAGACACAGACTGTAAATAGAGATAGTCGACACGTCTGCACTCCTCTCCCCTTTGTTCAGAAATCAGCTATAATATCCCAGACAACGCTGTCATCTTTGGAGTCACAATCTGCACAGTTCAGTGATCAGAAGTTGAGCCAAGTATATATGACCTATACTCCGCCAGCCACCAGAGGCAATGGGGGCGATTTGGCTCCACTTTTGGGAAACTGTCCTGTCGTCCATCTTTAGTTACCCAGTCGAAACAATCAGCAGGCTTCTGTTGAGACATTACATTGACTTTCCACTTTATGGACAAAAGTATTGGGACACACCTCTTAATCATCGACTTCACTCAGTCCTATTGCCATCAGTTGGATTCAGGTGAAGAAATCTTAATGCTTCAGCTAGCAAGACATTTTTGGTAATTCTATGGAACAGTTTGAGAAGGCCCTCTTCTGTCCCAGCATGACTCTGCCCCAGTGCACAAAGCAAGGTCCATAAAGTCCTGGTGAGGCAGAACTGGACTGACCACACAACCCCATCGGACCCCTTTGGGGATGAACTAGAGCGGAGAGTGTGAGCCCTCTCTCGTCCAGCATCAGTGTCTTACCTCACAATGCTCCTCTGGGGAAAGAACTAAACACACTCCAAACTTATGTAGAAAGCCGTCCTAGAAGAGTGGAACATGCCACAGCTGCAAGGGGGACTAGTTTAATGGCTATGGATTTAAAATGGGATGTACCAAAAAGCTCCCTGTGAGTGTAGGTGACCCAATACCTTTGTCCATTGGTGTACTCTATGCATAATGGTTACTGCTTGCCTAGCCTGAATCTAAAACCTAACCTTAAACGTCACCTTACAGTATGTTGTGAGGACCGTGCCTATGTCCCACAACATAAGTACAACCTGGATCACACACATGCAGACATATTGATTTTACGTTTGAAGAGATCCCAGAGGTCTCTCTGTAACTTCTACTGTAATGTTCCCAACCCACAGAAGCGGCAGCTCTGGAAAACAGAGGAGGAAAAGAAAGGAGGAGAAGAGAAGGAGGTGGAGATGGGGGATGAGCGGGGAGGAGAAAGTCATGGATCACAGGAGATCAAAATGTGGGACAGAGTGTGATCATAAAAAATCATCATCTTCACCACCCACAGAGGAGACTGTGTTTACATTGTACAAGACTTTTAGTAAATACAGTTCTAACATATCCTGTATATATATATATTTTTCATTTCTAAATGACGATGAGTGTGATTAGGAGTATTGTTCATAACCATAAAACGCCACTCTGCTCCTGTGGAATGTTTGCTTCAGAGCTGGAAGAGAGCAGAAAATAGATGATGTCAGTGAGGCGTGTTCAAGGTTCATTACTGGTCTGAAGCAATTTACACAACTTTTTCTCTGTCTGGAACAGTATGAAGCATAGACATCTTTTAAAAATGTATTTCAAGTGTATTTTGACTTTTATTTTAGTGGAGTATTCTAGTCCACTAACACAGTTTTAAAAGGCCTATACAGCAGCTGGCCACCAGAGGCTTCACTTTTGGGAGCTGTCATGTCGTCTTCATCTGGTCCTATAGTCCATTGAATTAACTTTAACATCATATTGTGAACTTAATTTGTAAGCAGCTGGTTCATGGATGAACCCCCATTAGAAACGAAGAGCAGTGCTGCACTCCGTGTGGACAGGTATGGTACTGCATCTTACCTTTGGCCTCAGAGGGAGGTGAGGCCTGAACAAATGTTGAACTTCTCAGCAGCAGTTTACTCTGCTCTTACTCAAACCCATATCCTACAGTACTGCAGAAGACAAACATTATTTTAAAGCTTCATCGTGGCCCAGGACTCATTTGAATTCACATCTTAAAAATTTGGTCACATTGATTCCTGATCATCTCTGATTGTTGAAGAACAATAATATCTCAGAGCAAATTTGTCTCATTCACACCTGAACTTGGTGCTGACTACTTGTGATTGAATGGCTGGGGCAGAATGTTACAAACCCGGGTATGAGCGGGTTCCAGATAACGACTTCATAAACTTTTAAAAGTCGTCTTGAAAGAGGAAGTCGGCGTTCTGCTCTCACCATGAGCTGCCGTCCGACGATAGCAATTTTACTGGACGCCTCGTTAATGTGCTGATCAACTTTAACACCTGCTCCATGGCCTTCTCCGCCTCATTGTACCGCTGCAATGTGACACACACACACACACACACACACACACACACACACACACACACACACACACACACACACACACTAAATGATCATCATTTACTAAATGAACATCAGTAGTATTGAAGAAGACTTGAAACTAGGAATTGAGACATAAACTCTCCTTAATGTTTCTGACGTTTATAAAAGTGAGAAGTAGAGTCACTTTCTGTAGACTTATAGAAACTACCAGTGGACCCCCTGCTGGCCATTAGAATACAGGTTACAGGCACTTTTCAGGCCAGAGTTAACATCATTTATATACACAGTGCTGACCTTTAACCCCATCAAAGCACAACCTTACGGAAGAATCCTTTGGCCAATCGAGGCCAGCAATGGACCTCTGAGCGTCCTTGAGAGGCGTAGTGCTGCTCCAGGCACAGAAGTTACAGTAGGCGATTTCCGTAGAACCTGAGAAGCGAAAGAAAGACACGTTGAGATGCAGACAAGTTTGTCTTTCTCTACCAAGTGAACGTGGGGAGACCAGAGGAAGATGAGGAGACGTCTGGTTAGTGGCATTTGGTTGGGGTCAGAGGTCACAGCTCAGCTCACCTGTGGTCCTTGGGGTCACCAGTAGATGAAGCCCTACTGTAAACATGTGTACTGCCTGGCTGTACTGGCCCGCCCAAACATCTGAATGCCCTGTTCTGGATATTGCACACACACACACACACACACACACACACCCACACACACACACACACACACACACACACACACACACAGAGTCCTTTATTACAGAGCATCTGTAGATATTGATATGATCGACCACAGTGTAAATGTTGATTCAAATGTCATGATAGATCTAATGAAGCTGTAGCCTGTAATCCCCCTAGTGTTCAGCAAGGGACATTTTATTTCATAGATGAATAGAGATGTGGTTTTGTGGAAAAATGCACCTGGGTGGCCATATCAGGACCAACACAGCTGCTTTAGATTGATGGTTAAGTAGGATCTGTTTATTAAAGCTCTGTAAAAACATATTTATCTGTAAGGGCCTCATCAGTCCTTACACCCCCGTACATCCACCTCACTGGATCACACTGCAGGCGCCAACTGGTTTTACTGAATCCAGTTTTGTCATCGTGCCTCCTCATCGATAAACATACAGAACAACCTAGGCTCAACTCATTTTATCCCCAAACATAATTTTAGTATTTTACTTCAGCTATTTTATAATTTTGCTTAGTTCAAGCTGTTCTTCGTTTCATTGACATATTTGCTTAGATTAAAGTATGGCTTTTACTCTTATTTGTGTTTTCTAGGTGTATAGGAAACGATGCGTCCAAAATCCACTGCAAAAGTTTTAAACGTGCACGGAGGCACGTTACAGACCAGATGATACCGCAGAGAGGAGTTTCAGCACAGAGAGAGGCCATAGGAATAGTCTTCTGGTTGTCTCGCATCGAACACAGAGCTACTTGGAAACAAGGCGTTAACTCGGAGCCCAACAGAATTAATCCCCACAGGGCGCTGTTGCTCAGTAAAGCTTAAGTGAATTCACCTGTCAGAGACTCCTCCCTCCTCTTCATTTCTTCTGTGTCCTCGCCCTGCAGTCACAGGAGTTACACTGTTAAAGCTGTTTCCAGAGCTTGATAATCTACAATAAGATCTTTGAGAGTGGATCAAGCACGTGTGGTCCTGTGTGTGTTCTACCTGGCTGCTCTGGCCTCGTTCTCCTTGTTCTCTCTGGTGATCTGTCCCTCTCTCTGCTCTTCAGGCCTTTGAGTTTGATGTGGTGGCCACAAATGCACTGCTGACATCCCACTCTGGCTCCTGCAACACCAACAAGTCACACAGGGAACTCCCAGTACAGCCCAGGCTGTGTGTGATTACTGTGAACACAGGAGGACGCCTACTTGGCCCTGAGCCTTAAGCGACCCAGGATATGTCACATGGATGAAATTCAGAGCACATTTTATCACAGGTTAATTCACATTTTATTTTAATTTTTTGAATGAATGGGTGAAATAATAAACCGGCCTGGGTACAACCCATCTCCTCTGGCGTCCTATTAAGAGGCAACTTGCGGTTGTTTTGTTCTCCTGTAGTCCTGACTTACTTAGAGGACTGATTCGAGGTTGCACTTGTTTGAGGACGGACACGCAGTCCCGTGGCTCCTCCTCTTGTATTCTCCTCACTGTTGCTCTCCGTCTCGCTCACTCGAAGCACTTCTTCTTCCTGTTACAAGTTAAAAGCATATTACTAATCAAATAATTCATATAGAGGCCTAACTATTAGAAAATCACCCCAGAGGCTCAGGAAGTCCCATATCCTTATTGTATTGTTGACCACAGAGGTTTTATTATAACTATCTGGTTATATATGTTAGTTTCAATAACCACAGAAATAAGAAGACGAGTAATTGGCGTATGAGCTCTCACCTGCTCTAAGCATCACTCATCCTCTCCTCTCGCTCAGGTTTCTTGCGCTCCTTCTGCCTCTGAAAGGACAACATGGACACCCAGTGGCTGTGGGATGGTACACAGGCACGGATGGACACGGGTGTGGGAAGCGGATGTGTGCGCGGTGGTGTGGCATGAACAGTGATGAAGAGAAGTGGTCAAGGTGTGGCGACAAGCGAGGCGATGTTTGTTGGAGTGTAAAGAAGCGGAGTGCGGTGACGTGTGGAGATATGGTTCAGTTGTTAGCAGATGAAATAAAACAGCAGCTGCATTAAAGCTGACAACACAGATTTACAGTTTGCTCAAGTGTCATTTTACTTGTTCTGACAACAATTGAATTGAATGTTTTCGTAGTTTTATAGTTCTGTATGTGAAACTTTTTGCCTCAACAGAAATTTCTCCAAACTGAACCTGAGCTTTTGTTTTTACTTTTGTGGGTTTATTTTGTTGAGTTGTATAATACTTCTCGAAATACTTCAGCTGAAATTAATGTAATAAAAATTAGTCGATGTGTGTGACCTCTCCCTCCTGCAGGAGCGCAGTGGTCGTCAGGCAGATTCCATTCACCTGCTCGGCTGCACTTTATAAAGCTGGTAGCAGCCCAGAGTCCCCTCTTCACTCTTCCACAGGGTTTGATTTGATGGCTTCCTTGCCCATTTCAATTTCCATTTCCAATTCGTCCAAGATAAACTTATTTTTGAGTTCAAACTCATGTGTGGTCTGTCTCACTTTGTCAGCCTGGAGCCAGGTTCTGACAAGGGACAATATGGACACAAGCATCATGGAATCTTTGGTATCCTCAACTACTTCCAGGTTTCTTTTTACTCACTTTCCTCTTGGCTCTCTCCTTTCCGCTCTCCTCTTTGCTCTTTCCTTCTCATCCAGACCCCTCCTCACTATTCACAGTAGCCTGTTCCAGACAACAACATGCACACAACAATATTCAGGTCACAACAGCCACGTCTTAACTTCAATCTGTGCTGGAAGCGATTAAACATCAGCATTTATTGCTGGGATTTAATGAGACACAACAATAATCCTGAGAGAAGAAACTAGCTCTTGAGATACAAATCGTCTGGGAAATATTGGTTTGTATGTCTCAGATAAGTTGCTTTGCTTTTAAATGGCTCTCCATTATCAACACCCAGTGGTCTTTAGTGATACTGCACCTCCAGAGTGCGTTAGGAAGTTTAAGAGTTAAGAAATGTGGGTGAGGCAGATGAAAACTGCACATATCTTTTCAAAAAAGCCATTTTTTACACACACGCACCACGGTCTGTATAATATTCCTGTAACTAGATACACAATGATGCAGTTTATACAGAAATTTACCTCTGGTGACTTTGGCCTTTTCTTCCTTGCAGGTCAGAGGCACCATCACAAATCCTCAGCTCCTCCAGCTCTCCAGCTCCTCCAGCTCCTCCTCACCTGGCCCATTAACACACACGGATACGAAGGGATGGGACATGGGGCCTGACATGAATACTCTGACAGTAGGTTTTAAAGACATTTCACAATTCATGTTTGTCTAGCGTGTGTGTGTGTGTGTGTGTGTATGTGTGTGTGTGTGTGTGTGTGTGTGTGTGTGTGTGTGTCCCATGCAAACTGGACAGGTGATCTAGTGGCAGCTGGTGGATGATGCAAACATCGTGTTCTGAGCTTTCTGCTTCTGTTTCTGAACAATACAAATATTCCCCTTTATGGGCAGCGTGTAAGCTAAACCACAAATATTCAACTAAAAAGCCCCTCAGTCAAATAATGGGCATTAGATAAATAATAGCAAGAGGATATGGTCTGTTTGGGGGAAAATGGCTTGAAGCACATTCCAGCACTTTGAAGGCTGATCGGTGTGAAGTGATGTGTCTGTGTCTCCTCACCAGCATGAGCCGCTGATAGTGTTTCTTAGGAAGTGATGACAAGTAATCACTTGATGCATCACTGCAGTAAACATTATGAATAATGTCGGTGGACTGCTCTATCTGCTTTAAAGCCATAAATGTGCAGCTGGTTCCATCTTCATTTGATTAAACTGAAAAACATGCAAATGGCCATTAAGTTCCGCCTGTAGTCACTGCGGCTGTTAGCAGAACACGAGAAGGGAATCCAACTATCGTGATATACATGAGGAAAGTTTACCCTTAACTTTATCATAAACAACTATGAAGTAAAAAAAAGAAAGTAAATACAACCAGATAGATACAACTTGAATTAGAAAGTAAACTCTGTTTTGATAATGTAAATATAATGCACATTTCACAAGCCAACCAATTCAACTGCTGATTTAGAGCGATGAGCAATCACATTGTGCTATCAATATCAAATATGAAGTACTAAAATTACCAGCATGGTAAACAAGGTATATAAGATTGGCCCATTATCAGTGAATGTTGTGTTTTTAATCAAACCTTTTAATATAAAGTACCAGAGTAAAGGTTTCTGTCACTTCCCTAGGAAATCCACTCCAGCCCGACTCCTTGATGAAATAAATCGGAGTCATTTGCTAAAGACTTATAATAAAAGCACAGTGTCAGAACCTTCCTACGTCTACATCCATTTTTATATACAGGCTACGAATAACCTGTATAGTATGAAGGAGGTGTAAGATGAAGTGTATGAAGAGGTAGCCAGAAACAGGTCGTAGATCTTCTGTAAAACAAAACCTTTGATAGAGAGAAACATGCAGATGCTGGATAAGCAGAGATGAAGGATTCTTGCAGAGCAAACTGTGCGGCCGTGGGGCCAACATTCTTCTCCACCTCAAACTGTGATGTTGACAGATGAAGTGGGAGGGGAGAAAACTCTGCGAATGAACCCGTCCGTTCAGGAGCTTTTGGAATTTGCAGAAACTGAATCTGTTTGGCATTAGGAGCCACCAACACCCACCTGACTCCCAGCAAGACTGGAGGCAGGTGAGGGAGAGGCCGGAGGAGAGGACGGAGGGAGAACCGGAAGGACGGAGGAGGTGTTTGTGAGGCTACAACAAGCGTCTCGTTTAGCCAAATATGATAAATTTACGAGTTTGTAACTGAAACACAACATGGTCACGTGCACGTTTATTGTGGTCTGAGGTGAAAGCCAGAGGCAGATTAAACAGACAGTAGAGGAGCACAGTGGCTCTACACATCCAGATGCTTTCTCCGTTTTCTTTCCTCTTAATATATGAGAGTTTTCTGAACTTTTTCACAAAGAGCGAGAAGTTAAACTTTCTAGCTTTTAGGATGGTACTTTCTAGGGCACCTGTTGGTACTGGAGTGAATTTTCCTACAGCTGATGTGGACGAGTCAGTATTTATGGACTTTGTCTCACGCTCGCACCATCGTCCATAGTGACACTCAGTCGCTGTCCCAAAAGCAATTTGACCCAACTTCCTGAGGTAACAACTTGTCAGGACAAATGAGCGAACCACTGGGTGAAAATGGAAGCCTGGCGTTGTTCGCCACGCTCCCGCTCGACCAGAGGCTGTTGTAGTTCTGCTGACTAGTGGGGGTCTGGAGGTATTTAAAACGTGCGGCGCTGCTTCGCCTAATCCTGGATCCGCCCTGATGCATCACACCAAGTCGGTATGCGTTCTCCCTGTCAGGCCCCCCTCCACAGAATTTCACGTAAAGTAGTTTTAGTTTTCTTTCTTCAAAAATCCTGCTGACGATCATAAAACCAACAGACAAATGAAAGGGGTGAAAACATCACGGTCACTGTATAAACTCTCGATGATTTCTGACTTGTCGCCAAAAAATATGTCCATGGACAAGCACAGAAAAGTCCATTTGTTTTTATAGCAGCAGCAACACACATTCAAAGTGTTTCCTCCCTGCAGCTCGTCTGTCTCTCATTAGCTAAATAGTTTCAAGGACAGAAATCGCAAGGCTGAAGAGTGTGTCCGTAGTGAACCTGTATCATCCAGCCTCATACAGACACACACACACACACACACACACACACACACACACACACGGTACACAGAGAGAAACACAAACCAAACACACACATGAAAGTAGAAGGTCTGACTGCACACTGACAGACGGATAAAACGGCTGACCGATGTTTACAAAGACGCAGATTTATACCTGTGCTTCTCATAGACTGTAAGATAATCCCCCTTCCATGTTAGCGGATGGGACATGGACCAAACTAAAAGTCAGAAATCTTGGCTGAGCCATTTCTCAGCGGGGTGAAAGTCACGATTGACAGCTGAGTCTGAGTCACGATTGGTGGTGCGTGTATGGCAGCACCTTGATACCGCGGCTCCATGTGCAAGATGGCGGCGGCGTTCGTATCCGGACTTTTTTGGCCATTCAAAAAGGTGCAGACGTGTCATCATCTTTATTTTACGTTTGGTTGGGATTCTACAGGATGAAAGATTTGTTGCTTTGCTCGTTTTTTCCCCAGTTTGGTAAATATAAACTTACCATCTGTTTTCAGAGCATTAATTTCTCGCCCGTCGTCATATCAACAATCATATTACGTTTTCACTGAATTAAAGCAGCATGTCGTTCAACCCTTTGTTCCATGAGCGCGCGGTTATATTTATTCAGGGCTGACCAGTGACGTGAAGCTGTGGTCAAACAGTTCCTGTACATTCTTGCGGTGCTGCACAACTCCTTATCCCGTCAACTACTTTCAGCCGGACTGCATCAGCCCTGTGAACATGTGTATATATATATATATATATATATATATATGTGCCTTGTTATGACACAAAACCCAGGAAGCTCAATCGAGTCACTCAAGCATGACGTTTCTGACTTAGAGGAACCATAACAAAACGCGCGAGGGTTGGTAGACATGCCAGATACCCACATTAACATGTAGAAGCACTAACAAAGTGGAATTTGCATGCTATGTCCCCTTTAAAACAAATTTTGTTTTTGTTTATTATTTTGGGTAAATTTATGCTGTATTGTAAGTGTCAAACAAACTTGAACTGCAGGTTATGTGTTCTAATACAAGTTCATTCAAAGTAATCCCGGTGTTAATTCTCGTTACTGATATTCAAGTCCAGGGCTCCTGTTTACCTCGTATCTCTGATCCTGCTCCACATTTACACTCTTTCTAGTGTAACCAAGGGTCACACAAGCATTCATCCACCTCGTCTCTGCAACGGGACCCGCAAGCAGTTCAACTCACGGGAAGAGGACAATAAATATGTGCGTGTTGGAAGTCTCGTATGGCGTCTGACTGGCTTTATTATGAAAAGGACGAACGAAAGCCAGAACAAATACTGGAAGTGAGATTAAAATATAGTAAGAGTTTCAAAACAATAGCAAATAGGAACAAATGAGCTTCACATTTAAGGTAAAAATAAAAATATATATGAACAGAATAAAAAAACTGTACATCACAAAGTTAGAAAACAGGAAGTTGTGAGTGAACAACAAATGAAATAAACAAGACTATAAATATGAATAATGTTGTGAAGAAAAGAAAAGTATAATTAACATCAGTCTCCTAAAGGTGCAGCAAACAAACTTATTATGTTACTAAAATTACCAAAACTAATATTATAATAATGAATCAATAATCCTAATGAAGAATAAGTAATAATATATTATCTTTTTTGTATAACTTATAAACCTGGATCACAGCAGTACAACATTATTCTGTTCGTAACAACATTCGAGCTTCACACCCTGAGAGAGACGTCAGAGGAAAATGGCCGCCGTGTGAACATGGTGGATTAAAACACACCTAACTCCTTCTTCTTCACGTGTTTAACACGTGATGTGAGAAATACCACAAAACACTAAAGTGAAATCAATGGGCCTGATGCAAACTTTGAACAGACACCAGAGGCAACACAGCTCATCTGGTGTCAGCAGTTCACTTTGTGTTAACGGTCACATTCAAGGCGTTCATCACGTAAGTAGCAGCTCACATCCACATGAGACGTGGTCCCTCCAGTCCTCAGAGGAAATGAGTACAACTCCTGATCGGCTGATGATGGAAACGCTGGAAACAATAGTGTAGAAACAGAAAGAAGTGAAAGAGACAGAATCCTCTCTGTGGTTTTATCAGTAAAACTCTTTACTACCATCTAGTGGCAGCAGTGTCACACTACAACTAACTAATAATGCTTGTTTTGATTATTTTATGAATAGAAAAAAGTTCATTACAAGTTTACAGTTTGTCGACCGTCTGACACACACCGCAGATAAGTTATAAAATTAGATATTTTCATTCAGGCTAAATGTGGCGTTTTTGCTGCTTCTACAAGTTGCTGATATATTTCAGATAAAAGTCGGAGTCACGAAGTCAATTTATCCATTAGCTGTCAAGACCAAGTCACTTAAAACTGAACATTCACTTCAACAATGATGGAGTCTGACTGTCACCAAGAAGGATTCATCCTGTGGGGACCATGAACAGTTGTGCAGACTTCTGTTCAAGTCCATCCATAGCTGTTGAGATATTTCCATCAGGACTAAGGTGATTTCCAGGCGTTGGTCTAAACAGCAGGAGGTTTTTGACTGTGCTGTACAATGCAGCTGGATCCTCTCCAGTGTCCTGACCTCTGGTTCTGAAAGGAGATAAAACAAATAAATGATCAGGAGGTCATGGAAGCGTAGCATTAAAGGAGACATATTGAGTTTCAAAGTTCTGCAAAAGTTAAAAGCCAGTCAGGCTCCTCTCCTGGTAAAACGAGCTCCTCTGCCCCACAGAAAACATGAAGCTCCTGAAA
Organism: Hippoglossus stenolepis; assembly: GCF_022539355.2. Classification (NCBI taxonomy): domain Eukaryota; kingdom Metazoa; phylum Chordata; class Actinopteri; order Pleuronectiformes; family Pleuronectidae; genus Hippoglossus; species Hippoglossus stenolepis. The sequence continues at coordinate 28,217,535 of NC_061484.1, forward strand.
CACCTCACCAGTAGTCCCGCCGTACCTCTGCATCATCGGCCAGAAGCCAGGGCTGTAAGCAAAAGCGATAGCATAAGCAGTATTTGGCAGTAAACAGTGGTGCGTTGAACACCTTGTGTTACGAAGTGTTAGCGGAGGAGGTCATTCTTAGCGTTCTCGTAGAAGAAACATCTCGGAGGTAGATGATGTGGGTTAAAATCGTGTTAGATGAACATGACGTGCAAAGGCTGATGTCACAGTCTGCTTCCGTCGTCTGGAACAGCAGCTTCTAACACCAGCATCTGTAAGGAGCACAGAATCATTGTGTCACTGCCTTTTTAAAATGATGCATGCTGATTGGGGAACACCTCTGACACACCCACCAAGCGAGAGCCCGCTGCACACGGGTTCAAACAAACATGTCGTTCACCGGAAACGCTAGTTAAACTATCAGAAATGTTTTGCTGATTGAATGTGTCCCTCGTAAAGTGAGTGGAGGATTTCCCTACACGCACAGGAAGTAGTTAACCAATCACAACAGAGTGGAGTCGGAGTGACAATCCCACCGTACCTCACCATCATCGGCAAACCCCATTTTAGCCACACATTTTTAAACAAAACAAGAAAATGAAAGTGTAAAACAAATGGCTTCTATAGGATATATCTCTGTTTATGATGTTTGTGGTGTTGAGTGAGGATAATGGTCCTGAATGAAGACTGCTCACCTGGGCAGATCTGTTAAAGTTGACAGAAGCGTCGCGCAACCTCCTCCGACTCCTTGTGTTTGCTGGGTTTCAGCTAGTCCGACGTTGGAATGGAATTAGGATCCGTCTGTCTCTTCATGAAGTGAACACTGGCATAGTGAAGGTCACAGTTTTCCTCAGACTCATTGGGTCGACGCTGCAAAAACAAATTTGCTTTTGAATCTTGTACATGTGGCAGTATGGACAACGTTAGAGTCCAACTAAGCAGCTATTGATTTATCTAAACTAGCCTCCTTCTACACCAGGCGTGTTTTCAAGGACAGGAAACATGTGGTTCTACTAAAAACCAAAAGGAGGAAGGTCTTCAGTTTGAATTCAAACACTAACACTACAAACTTCTCATAGTGTGTATGTGAGCCACTTGTGTGTGCGCTTTCACATAGGTTGTGTCCAGATAAGACTACATCTGGGAGCTGGATGTTCACGTGCTGCAGCCAAGTTTGGTCAAAACAAGTTGTGTAACATCATTTAATTAGAATTAAAACTACACACAATATAATCCCTAGACCCCAAAACTATCAAGCAAATCAGTGATAAAAAACTCTTTTTAGCACTATATTTTGGGTGTAGTGTATCATTTGGTGTATAACACATTAATACAACTGCAGGTCTACAGACACAGAGGCACTTAAAAAGAAAAGTAAGGCTCACAGAAACTAGAAGGAGCGAGAAGGAAGGGGGGATAGGCCACACCCCTTAACTCCTTCTTTCTCTCAGTCTTGTTCCGACCAGCAGCAGTACACAACTCTCCGTCTCGCCGATGCACACGCCCTGCTGTGACACTCAATGCCACACAGCTATCTCTCCAAACTCGTTAACACAATTACACTCAAATTCACGTCAAGGGCAACATACTCACTAAATACAGATATGAAAGAGCATTGCTCTGTGATGGCCTTTAATTATAGAGCTGCATCCACACGCAGCCAACACTGACTTTATTTGTCCCAACGACACAGACTACGAACAGCAGTCTCACACACATAGTCTCAGACAGAACAAAATCAACGTATTACACAGCCACCCAATGGTGATCCTGCTCCACATTACAGTGCTCCACACTAAAGATATCTGAACCAATCAACACAATCACTGCAAACTTCCACAAGATTTAAAGCAGCACATGTTACAAATCAACTAACTTAGAGCAGCATCAAGTGTCATAGTTCAGCAAAAACTGTTGAACAAACGCACAGCACAGAAAATTATAACACTCAGCAATTTGCTTAAATGGATAGATTACCAAAGGAAATTCAAACACCAGATGATTGTTTTTACAATGGCAATTTTGACTGTGATTTTAATAACTAGTTTTTAATCTTCACATGACAGAGAAAGGGTTTGACATGAGAAATAGTGGGCGTTTGAAAGGATTGGACGCTGAACTGTGTCTCACCTGCTCCCACTGTGGTCAGTCTGTCCCAGGATCAGCAGATTGCTGAGTTTCTCTTTTTCTGATCAATTGAACCAAATAACAAACAATATACATAATAATCCAGGTTGATTTAATTTAACATGACAGATTTTTCAGGAATTCATTAGGTACAAAGCTTTAGTGGAACAGATTTGCTCACCTGATCCAGTAGGAACACGCAGAGGAGAGTCACAGGCGAGGAAAACTGCTGGCGGCTGATCAATGAGTGCTGATTTCCATGTGATACTTAAAGGTGCAGGAGACCAAAGAAACATTTTCAAAAATAACTTTTTGTCATGTTTACTAAACTGTCTCGTCATTCTGACTATGAATATAAAGACAGTTTCTTTTCTAATAAAACGTCTTGAAAGAGCCCTGTTCAAGTGGCCTGTTTGTGGCGTGTTCTCAAATGTTAATGAGCCACTGCTCCCCTGCTGGGAGGTGTATATTGTGACGTGTGCACAGGAGCAGGGTTTGTTTTCACCACTGTCTGTCTGCTGAGCTGTTTGCTCGTCGTGAATGTGCACAGTGAAGAAATATCTTTCAAGTTTACTGAGGATGGTAGAAAGCACATGGATGTTTTAACAGGCTGGGTGGTGGATTCCTCTTTGTGCTGCTGATGGTCTGACTGTGAATATTTATAGGGCAGAAGACAAACGACCCATATCTGCACACATTTAAAATGTAAAGGACAAAAAGAATGGGACAGTTTCAATATATCTTCACTTAATAACCTGTGTTTCACTCATGTGCAGTAATAGAGATGTTTGCTGAACTCCTTCCCAGCTCATTCTCAGCTGTGCAGTAATACTCTCAGAGTCTGTGACCGGATGGAGCTGAGGACAAATTGTGTCTCTTCACTGAGGAGGTTGGAAGTTGTTTTATCTCCGCTACTCTTGTACCAGGTGTATTTGGCTGCTGGGTTAGCATCACTGCTGCAGGTCAGAGTCACTGAGCTGCCCTCCATGATCTCACCAGAGGGACTCACTGACACAGAGGGAACCTTTGGAGCGTCTGAAGGATAGTCTATATTAACACCTGGATGAGAATACAATCAAAACACTTTCTGTTTATTTATTAAAGTTTAAATTTAAATTATTTCCACATTATTGTAGCTTCGCGGGAGGAGTAACTCACACAATGTAGGAGAAGGAAACGATGTCCTTCTATAGCACAGTGATAGCTGTCTTCAGCATTAAAGTGTTGGAGAATTGAAAGTATTTTTCATTAGCAGTTTATTGTTATTGTGCAAACGTAGGAAAGATGATCAGGGCTGACACCTGCTGTGACAGATCAGCTCTGTCAGAGTAGAATATGGATTGTGTTGATCTCCTCACATGTACCTGGAGCGGAGGGTCTGTGAACAAACATGTATTTTATTTCAACATACACTAACATTTCAAACTGACTCTAATGAAAATGTTACCTGTGACAGACAGAGTGACTCCAGCTGAACCAGTTAAACTCCCAGTAGGTTGGTTTGTTGTGAACCTGAACTTGTACACAGCTGAGTCGTCTCTGTCGGGTTAAATTCTCGAGTGCACTTGTTGTTTCACAGAGATGCTCACACGACCTGAATACTACGGATCAGTCCTTAGATCAACGTGAATCCCATTACTCTCTTGAATGAACCAGAAAGTTTCCTGAACTGTAGTATCAGGTTATTCATCTTGGATGGGTATGTGTAGGTACAGTTTATGTCCCTGTTGATCCTCTGTGACACAGATCTCAGTAGAAGTGTAACTCACACCCCAGCCATTCTGACTCCATACCACTGTAACACAGAGCACATCAGAGAATCAGAGAATAAACTTATACATTCATAAAATGCTCATGTATTTTCTCTGGTGAATCACCAATTGTGGGTTTTCATTTTTAAGATGATGTGATGCCAAGATAGAAACTTTCAGTTCACAAAAAACACAGGAAGTGCCCTTTAGACTTCAGTGTGAGGAGAAACACACTGTTGGAGTTGAGGAACATGGGGGACCTTGTAGAAGTTGCTCTTATAATGGAGCAAACTGGCCAATATGGAGGGAAATGATCTGTGTCTTTTATGCAGAGTCGACCAAAGATGGGCCGACACGTCTCCACTCTCCACTCTCCAGAAATGAAGCAAATATCCTGGATCTGCACTTGTTTATCTTTCACATTTGGAACCACAGTCTGCACAGTAGTGATCAGGAGATGGAGCCACAGTATCAAAGGTCCCACTTAATACATGAGCTCGACCAATCCTGAGTCAGTTTCAGCTGTCAATCATAAGTTTAATCTAATTTTCCTTTCATCAAATAACTAATTAAAACCAAACTTGAGAAACATGAACAATAGAGTGTGATAAACGACCTAAAATGACACAAACCATCTTTGAGAAAAAATGTATTTGACTTTTTATATTGGTCCATGTCCTTCCCACTAACATGGAGGAGACAGGATGTATGTTCTATACTGCAGCCAGCCACCAGGCGATCACAATGCTTTTGGCTTCACTTCTGGGGGAGCAGTGTATCTTCCATCTTTATTAACAGAAGCAGAATACTAGTACTAGTACTACACTAGTTTGTCAGTACTGACAGTAGTATCCCAAAAGAGTTCAATGTGCCCATGCAGAAAAAAGTATTTAAAGACACATGAAGTTATGGTACAATGCATTATCTCAAATACTCAGCAGATGGTGCTGTTAGTGAAATACTGTAGATTAAACTCACACATTGACAGAGAGGGGAAATCCTCGTGTCCTTTAACAACACAGGAAACTCTGTCTGCAGAATTAAAATAATCTCTATAAGATGCTCCTTCAATCTTCTGTTGATTCTTAGCCTGCCAGGCGTAGTTCAGATGATCAGGAAGGCGACAACTGCTCTGACACCTGAGCTCTGCCCAATAGAAGGTGCCGCCTGCACTGATGTACTCCCACCTCCCACATCTACAAATCTGTGTGTGAGGAATAAGGAATTCATTTTAGTCCAAACTGACAACACACACATGCATATAAAAGTGCGCAGACACACTCAAGTGAACCAAACAAGATGAAATAATGAATGAATGTTCAGATGTAAATGTTACCTGCCCGACAGACAGAGTGACTCCAGCTGAACCAGTTAAACTCCCAGTAGGTTGGTTTATTGTGAACCTGAACTTGTACACGACTGAGTCGCTCTCTCTCAGGTTAGAGATTCTCAGAGTGCACTTGTTGTTTCCACAGAGATACTCCACAAGACCTGAATACTCCGGATCAGTCCAGCAGATCAACGTAGATCCCATTACTCTCTTGAATGAACCAGAACGTTTCTGAACTGTATTATCATGGTTATTAAATGTGGATGGGTATGTGTAGTACAGGTAATGTCCACTGTTGATCCTCTGAAGGCACAGATCTCAGTAGAGTGTAACTCACATCCCAGCCATTCTCACTGTACCACTGTAACACAGAGAATCAGATTCATAGAGCACCAGAGAACACTTAGTTTACTTTTACTTTTTGCAGAAAAAAACACATTTCCATGAGCAGCATTCCATAGCATTTCAACTGATGACTCACACACTGATGACAATTCCTGCATCAGAGGAGAGGAACTCAGTCATATTGTCATATGTATTCTTGGAATCCAAACACAAAGTCATACAGTTGTCTTTTCGGTAAATTTAATTCTACATCTGCAGATGGACTCACCATACACATCACCTGGCGTGAAATGTACAATGAGCAAAGAACACAGTGAGGTGGAATACTTATAGCTCATAGCCCCCTCCCACTAGCTAAGAAGTTATTCATCAGCTTCTTTGATGTTTCATTACGGTGGGGACGTCCTGCTTCATCTCTGGCCCAGATCCCTGCAGTGACTCCTTTTGTGAAATCCCAAAACCATTTGCTCAGAGACACTAAAGTTTCAGGCTTCGAGAAGCATCCTGGACAATAATCGTAAACCCTTAGTTTAAACTCACATCTGTTCATTTAGATAAACACGTCTGTTCTTGCAATCTTCTACATATCGTCTGTTCATCCATTAATCATTACCCAAGATCAAATTTCCAACACATGATGATAATAATAATAATAATAATAGTAATAATGTTCTAGACGATAGAAACTTTGAAACAAAGATACAAATTAATACTGATGATAATTCCTTCGTATAGTTTCTTTCTGCATCACTTTACAGGTGGTGATCTGAAAATGAATGAATGGTTCATTTATATTTTTCTTTCTTTCTCAAACTCACTTCAGGTGAATCAGAAGTCCGAGTGTAAAATGAGTGAAACATGAATGTAAAGCGTGCAATTTGCCTGTCACAGTGAGAAGAAGGACAACAAATCCACTCGCTGCTGATTACACTCATAATGCTTTGCTGCTCACCAAATCGCTTCAAACAATAAAAATAATACAGATAAATAATGTGCACAAGATGAAACTCAGTCACATCACAGACACGTCTACCCACAACACAGGAAGAGTCTGAGAAAGTCAAACTGTTAAACACACCACACTTCCTTCCTCTTTACACCTGCCATCTGAGCCTGATGGTGGTGAGTAAGCTGTGGTTTGTCACAGTGGGAGGAAACAACTTTAGTGGCTGTTCATACCAAACCTGTATCATCCACATCACAACATCTCACTGACACAAGAAAGACAAATTTAAGAGACCCAGAGAGAAACTGGGGTGTTTCCAATCTCTCATCTGTTCAGTGTCTCATTAAGATGCAATAAAGATTGACATGAAAAGACAAATTAAAGAAAGATTTAAAATTGAACTGGAAAATAAGCTGCCATTAATACTGTAAGTGAGATTAAAATATAGTAAGAGTTTCAAAACAAAAAAAGCAAGAATTAGAACAAATCTCTTAGCTTAGAACAAAAGCTTCACAATATAATGTAAAAATAAAAATATATTAACAGAATAAAAAAAAACACTTTTAATGATCCCGAATGAAAATCTGCTTTGTTGCAAAACTGTACATCACAAAGTTAGAAAAGAAGAAGTTGTGGAGTAAACAACAAATGAAATAAACAAGACTATAAATATGAATAATGTTTTGAAGAACCCTCTCTGAAGAAACCCACCCTCAACCCGTCACAAGTTAACACTTTACAGACCTCTCTCCTTCCCTTTCTTTCCAAAACTCTCGGCCGAGGCTATCTTTAATCCCAACTCTCCTCCTATCTTCACCAGAACAACCTTCTTGACCCTCACCAGTCTGGTTTCAAGGCACTCAACTGAGACTACCCTCCTTGCTGTCTCTGAGCAACTTCACACTGCTAGAGCAGCTTCTCTCTCTGCTGTCATATTCTTTTAGACCTTTCCTGCTGCATTTGACACAATGAACCACCAGATCCTTATTTCCTCCCTTCAGGACTTGGTGTCTCAGGCTCTGCTCTCTCCCTGCTCTCATCCTACCTCAACAACCACACCCTTGCAGGGTAACTTGGAAGGATCTGTGTGTGAACCTTGTCCTCTCACTACTAGAGGGTCCCTCAAGGTTCCATCCTGGGTCCCCTCCTCTTCTCTCTTTACACCCAACTCTCTCGGCTCTGTCATTCACTCACATGGCTTTCCTACTGTGATGGAAATTCATCTTGGTTGAAATAATGAGATTCTCAGACTGGAGTTGCCTTTGGGTCTTTTTAATAGTAGCTCTGCAGAGGTTACACAACAAGCACGGGTGCTCAAAGTGGAACTGGCCCAAAGTTCACAAAAGCCAGAACTTCTACAAGAGAGGCATTTCAGAAAACATAACATGAAAAAAAGACATGAGGAAATCATCATCTGTGTCTATCTGCTGTGTCCGTCATGTAGCAGTTGGAAGAAAACATCACAGAATAAGGGCAGACACCCTGTTTGTCAAGGTCACAGCAGTGAGACACCTGGTCAGTGGAATTTTCCATTACACTACCATAGCTATACTGATGACGCAACTAATCCTCTCTTTCCCCAATCTATGAAACACATTACAGCGCGATCCATTGCCTGTCTGACTGAAAATTAGCAACCAAGGCCAGACTGGCCCCGCCGGCTAGGAAGGCTCCTCCACCCGGGCTGACTATTAACGCGGCGACTCCGTGTGGCCCCACTCAAACTGCCTGAAACCTGGGTGTGACCTTTCGACAGCCAACTCTCTGACTGCAACATTACTGCGCTAACACGTTCCTGTAGATTCATGCTGCACAACATCAGGAGAATACGCCCCCTTCTCACTCAGAGGCGGCGCAGGCGCAGGCTCTGGTCAGGTTCTGGTCAGGCTCTGGTCACCTCACACCTAAACTACTGCCCCTCCCCTCCTGGCAAGGTCTACCTGCTAGTGCCATTCGACCTCTGCAGCTCATCCAGAGATGGCAGCTCCAGCTGGTCTTTGACCTAAATTCACACTCACACACTACTCCGCTCCTTCGCAGGTTGCAGCGGCTGCCGCATCGTTTCAAAACATTAGTACTTGCGTGCCGTGCACTGCGGAGCAATTCGGGAGTCGTCTACATCAAGGACATGGTCAAACGACACACCCCAACCCGTTCACTCCGCTCTGCTTGGCCAATCGGCTTATTGCTCCCTCACTGCGAGCTAAACACTCATCAAAATCCGACTGTTTGCTGTCCTGGCTCCTAAATGGTGGGAATGAGCTCCCCATTGACATCCGGACATCAGAAAGGTTTACATCTTCCGCCGCAAACTAAAGCTTACACCTCTTCCGAAACTATACCTTGGATAACATTTTTAAAACAAACAATTTAGTAGCACTTAAATGGCACTTACTTATAGCACTTTGTAGTTTGGTTTTTGAAGGGGTGTACTTTCTCTGTTATCTTGTTGTTCTGGGTTTGTACCCTCATGGTTGAATACACTTATTGTAAGTGCTTTGGATAAAGCGTCAGCTAAATGAAATGTAATGTAATGTAATAATGAAGAAAAAGAAAAGTATAATTAACATCAGTCTCTAAAGATTGAAACAAACTAATTATGTTACTAAAAATTACCAAAACTAATATTAAAATAATGAATCAAACAATCCTAATGAAGAATAAGTAATAATATATTATCTTTGTATAACTTATAAACCTGGATCACAGCAGAACAACATTCTCTGTTCGTAACAACATTCGGAAAGCACACCCACAGAGAGACGTCAGGAAAATGGCGCCGTGCCAGACATGGTGGATTAAAACACACTAACTCCTTCTTCTTCACGTGTTTAACACGTGATGTGAAAATCCTACAAAACACTAGTGAAATCAATGAAGCCTGATGCAAACTTTGAACAGACACCAGAAACAACACAGCTCATCTGGTGTCAGCAGTTCACTTTGTGTTAACGGTCACATTCAAGGTGTTCATCACGTAAGGAGCGTCATCCATGAGACGTGGTCCCTCCAGTCCTCAGAGGAAATGAGTACA
>NC_061484.1:28227576-28257141 GCF_022539355.2 Hippoglossus stenolepis
CGTGCGGCTCTGCTGGTTGTGTGTGTGCCGCAGCTGAAATCTGGCCTTCCATGGTGTAAAATACTAGCTGGACTAGCTGGAATCTGTGTCTTACTCTTTAACTTGTTGTGTACTTTGAGAGTTTCTCTGGTTGTGGGCCTGATCCTACTCTGCTGAAATCAAACTGTGATGGCAGCAGTGATCTTGGAGCTTTCTGTTTTTCCCCGCTGGTCACCAGCCTACCCTCTAACAGAGGAACCCGTGTCACCACATGAAACATTCACTCTACACTTTACTCCCTAACTAGAATTACTGCCCTCTCGCTGTGCGCCTTCCAGCCAGTGCAGTTTCAATATTCATACATTTATTTCCTCTTCCCCCATATGAGACCATCGTGACAAAAATCCAATCTAAGTCATCTTTAAGTCAAAGTTTCAAGAAATTCCTAAAGGCAAAGACGGGAGATATCATGTTCAAAGGCCCAAAACATGTTGGAATGTGGCCACTGTGGTCTTGACTCAACTAATCAGGTCATTCATGAGTGTCAGTGAACATTTGTGCCAAATGGAAATGATTCTCTCAATCTGTTCAGAGGTTGGGAAATGTTCAGGAGGTCACAGCCACCTTGACCTTTGACTCCACACGCCATCGGACAGACGGACAACCTGTAAACATAACGCTCCGGCCATTGGCTGTCGCCGGCACAGAGGCATAAGATCCAGTCAGTTTCTCCCTTATGGAGTTTAATCTTTTTTGTTAGAGTAAAGGAATATGACCTCCCAAGACATTCATGGTCTGACCTTTCATCAAACGCACTGATGCAGAACGCCACTGCCAATGAGGCAGCCTTGAAGAGTGGAGATCATGATGCATAAATGAAACTATTCATTTACCTGCGCTCCTGTCTTCTGGTCTCTCACCGTACTCACGCTGTTGTGTAAAGGACTTACTTCTTCTAGATGAGAGGAAAGAAATAAACAGTTGGATGAACTAGAAAAACTCCTCCAGAGAAAGCAGAACGGAGAGAGACAGAGAGAGAGAGAGAGAGAGAGAGGGAGAGAGAGAGAGAGAGAGAGAGCGAGAGAGAGAGAGAGAGAGGCGATCAGAGGAGTCAGTGTGTGTGTGTGTGTGTGTGTGTGTGTGTGTGTGTGTGTGTGTGTGTGCCAGAACTTGGTTCCTGTTTGTGGTAGTTTGTATTTTTGTGACATGCAATAAGTTTCTCTCCTCTAAATGTGGGTTTTTATTTTGAAAATCCAGCCTCTATTCAGACTTTGCCTGTGAGGTCTTATTACTTAACTGTATGTTTCTATTCAGTAGTGTCACTGTGTGACTGAGTCACCTGATCCACAGGAAGACAGCAGAGAGTATGACCACCAGGAGAAGAGAGCTGTGGTTGTTCCAGTCACTGCTGATTTCCGGCGCACCTGGAGAAATCACAATGGATGAACAGGGAATGTTGCAGGATGCTTCGACCCGGAGCTAAAGTCAATACACAGCCCAGAACCTTTAAAGGTATAGACTTCACATGACCTACCTGCTCCAACAGTCAGATGTAAGGTGGCCTCACTACGCCCTCGGTGGTGTTCTGACCTCACTGATACTTCCACCATGTTCAGCTGTGATATCAGTGATGGTGAAGATTTGTCCTGGATGCTTTTGGTGAGTCTCGCCCCTCCTTGTACCAGGTGTACTTCAGCTGCTAAGCGGTAATGCTTGCAGGTCAGAGTCACCGAGCTGCCCTCCATGATCTCACCAGAGTGGACTCACTGACACAGAGGAGACCTGTGGAGCATCTGGATTTACATGGATGTTAATGGATTTGAAGAGTGTTATAGCATCTGAATTTTGAAGATCTGCAAAACCTCTCGGCTTTGGAATATTTCTAAATATTTACTCACATTTCACATTTATTAAGACATGCTTAGACGCTTGTCTCTCCTCAGCGCATTCTCAGCTGTGCAGTAATATTCTCCAGAGTCAGACAACGTGGATGGAGCTGAAACCAGCTGAGTTTAAGCTCTGCCAGGAGGCAAAAGTCTGTCTTGTTTGTACCAGCGATGCAGGGGTGGGTTAGCATCACTGCTGCAGGCTGTGAGACACCGAGCTGCCCTTCAGAATGACTCCAGGTTGACTCAGCTGTACTCAAAGGAACCTTCGGAGCATCTGCAGTATATAAAATGAGATCTACATGATAAATGGCTTTATAGAATATAGTCTTTTAATAGTTTGCAGCTGGCCCCTAAGTTCTTTGCAGCATCTTTAGAAGAGTGTTTGATTTACTTTTTGGACACAGGAAGGCCCCCTTTTAGTGTTTATAGTTTTACCAAGTAATTATTGTTTGTATTAAATACAGACTTCACAAAACTGGAACACGTCACTTGTCTTGTGAATCACTGAGTAATGCATGTCCCTGTTCACATATGTAAAATCTGAAGGGAAAAGTGAAGTGAAATGAAAGATGAGCCACCTCTGGTGATTAGCTTTTTCTCACTTCTGTTATCTTGTCTTTCTCTGTGTGTGTGGATGGGTGGAGAGAATCGCTTTTATTTGCTGTATTGCTCTTTAGTCTATATTCTGTTGGATATGAAAAGGCTTTAATAACAAACTTTGATTTGGTCTTTCATGGGATTTTGATTTTTTTTTACAATTATTAAAATATAGAAAATCACCAGGCTCAACCTTCAAGTCTCCACACGGGACATTTTGGAGTCAACTCACACACAGGGGACGAGTGGTGATGCTCATAAGCACAGGAATAGCTGTTTTCAGGGTGAAGAATCCCCCGGTGTTGAGACGTTTCCGTGAATTTCTGTCTAATTCTTACATCAGACAAAGGAGGGACCCACCAGAGAGAAGACAGCTGCTGTGACAAGTCATGCTGACCAATCGGAGACCAGATCACCTGAACATCTGGATCTGTCAACAGGAAACACACATAGAAGCAGCTGTGGGACCCTGCTGAGAGAACCACTGAACAACACAGTGACTTAGTGTTCCTCAGCAGTACCTGTGACAGTCAGAGTTGTGCCAGGGAAATCTTCTCTCCCATTCAGACCACTGCAGATTGTCGTGAAGCTGCTCTGGGCTGAATCACAGTGTCAGGTTCATTATTCTCAGAGTGGAGCGCCTCGCTCTGGTTCAAGGACCTGAACACGCATGTGTGAACTCTGGGTCTTTGAGTAAGTCCACAGCTCGAGGGCTTACACAGCTGCTCAGCAACGAACCAGGACTTAGTGATAGGATCATAGTGACTGCTGTAACTGCAAGAGATGTCCACTGATGAGCCTTTAAAGGCACAGATGTTCCTGGTTGGTGTAGTTGCACAATTACGCAACAATTACTGGAAAGATTTTGGTGCAGATCCAGGATTTTAGTTTTATTTTCTTTAGCATTGCAAGATCGTGTTTTTCAAAATGTCCACGTTTTCCCAGAATCAAATTCATGGATCTTGATGGAAAAGATCCGACATATTTAGAGGAGTGATATCGAGGAGTGTGTGAAATATGGAGCAGCTGTCTTCCTGAACATAACTAGAATTACCACCCTGCTGTAGGATGCCTCCACCAACCAGAGCATTTTCAGTCTGTGTTCCTTTTTCCAGAATCATATGAGGTCACTGTGACCTTGAAAGCCAGATTAGGTTCATCAAGTGATGAACATTTGTTCCAAATTTGAAGAAACTCCCAAAGGGATCTTGAGATATTGCGTTCATGAATCAGACAACGAGACTACCTGAAAACAAGATGCCTGAGGTCACTGGGTGTCACCGGCACTGAGGCATAACAATATCTAGAACTCAGAACATCACCCCACGCAGAGCAGAGATCAAAGTGACATCTCACAATAACTGTTTTGTCCAATCAATGATCCAAACTTCACAATTACTCAAAAGTAATTTAAGAGAAATGCAGGATCCTTTTTAAATATTTAAGAAGCTGGAACCACGAGAAGACTGGAACAATTGTCTAAATACTTTCATACAAACACGATATAACACAAAGTGCTTTCCAAATTTAGATGTACCCTGACACAGAAAGAAGGAAGATGACAAAGCAACTCATGTTTCTCTCAAACCCATCGCTGCTTCACACGCTCCCCGGTGGTGCACATCAGCAGCTAGATTCCACCTTGAGAAACGTATGTTTGTCAGCCAGTCAGCCACGACAGATAGCAACATAGATCAGTTAAGACTCCCTGGCTTCCTTCCTCTTTACATCATTAACATGCATGAACGGACAAACACCAGTAAATCCCTCGTTAAAATGAAGAAATGTTCTTTTATTTGGAAATGATGAACTTATTGGGGTGGAGTATTTTATGCAAATAACAGTGAGAGTAGTTTTGCAGCCTGACAGTGAACTAACACTTTCTGTACTTTCTGAGACTGACTTAAAAACATGTTGAATTATTCTTTCTTTAACCTCATGTTAGAAGTCAGTTCCTGTTTATTTACACCTCCAGTCCATATGAAGACTGGGTCATACCAACATTGTAAAGGTCATAATTAGTGCAAACTTACATTACTTTAGTGTTCTTTACCTACTTCTACGAGGATTCAACTCATGTGAGTCAAACTTGTTTTGTCTGATACACGTGTAAAAACTGTTCACTTGTAGACTGGACTTCATGAGCTCATGCACAGGTGCACGTGAGCAGAGAGCTACACAGGAACCATCGACTGTTGGGTTAGATGGGCGGAGCCTCCCACTGTGCTCTGGCTGTGCGTTAACGTGAGGCCGGAATAATCAGAAGAATTAGTTCCGACTGTGAAATTCACATGAACTCCACTCTCAACTCTGGAACTGATTGTCTGATTAGTCTGATTCTACATTAAAGCACAAGCAGAACGTGGAGAGAGATCGCTTTTGTTTAAAAACGTGAGTTATATGGAAGCTGAGCCAGAGTAACACAACTATTCAGTTAAATCAGACGAGCTGGTTTTACTTTGAGAGTTAACACCGCCACTTGCTGCTTTTAAGTTTGTGGAAAATCTGATAAAATTAAGTAAATACACTTTTTAAATTAATTGTAAATTTATTCACACCTTTTCAAGTTAGACTGACTCTATGGTCTGGGTGTATTAGAAAATTCAAAAGTCAGACAAATGGAAATAAATCTTTCATGTTTAATATTTCCCTCAAATTGTTAAGAGACAAAACTGTAGCTGACAGGTGAGGCTGCACACCTCTCCAGCTCTCTGCAGGCTCTAGGTTAGTGAGGTTTAATGTTATGAACAGAGTTTATAATGACGAGTGTCAGATAAAGGTTCATGCTTCAGTTCGAGCTTCTCAAACATCAAACTTCTTTCATCTGTGATTATCTGATAGTGTCAGAAGAAAGAAGACGGACAAACAGCAGTCAGCCAATGTTTGGACACAGAGATAAGACTGGATGGCAAGTGTCTCTGGCTCCAGAGCTGAGTTAGTAGTCATGATGTGGTCATGATAAAAAGTATCTTTGTGTTTTCTTCAGTTGATGAAGTTGTAAGAAACAGAAATGAATTGCTCTGACCTTCCACGGCCTCTTCTTCTTTCTTCTTCACACATACAGGTTTTGTGGCCCTACAAACCGAATAACAACAGCCCATCTTAAAAACTACAAGCAAACAAAGCACACAGAAACGTTTTTAAAAGGTAGACAACGTGCAGTGCAGTTTAGATTAAGTTAAATGCGAGCAGATTTACAGAAAATAACAAGTGTTTATTCATTTATTGTTTTGTGCAAATACTTAAAAAAGGAAATACACTTGGCAGTACAAAAGCAGCAGTGGTGTTCAGGAGACAACGGTTTGTCACAGAGTCTTTGGTTGTTTCAACAAGGTCTCAACTAGAGACACTGGTCCTGTAAATCCTGACGCAGAGGTGACATGTCCCATACAGCAGGAACCATGGTCTATCAGGTGACTCTCAGTGACGCTTCAAACAAATCTAAATCTTTTAGACCTTCTTATATTCAAAGTATTTACAAGGTTGGGTTCTGGACTGTGCAGAACCCGTCTCTCTTCTTTCTCTCACACACATTCAGCTGTCGGTATCACAAGTAGAAATATCCTCTGGTTCTATTTGACGGTCCTGTTCCCTCTATTCTTTGTAAATCCCCCTGTAACGTGTCTGGGTGCGGGGTTGGGGAGTAAAGAGAGGGAAATAGTTAGTTGCCATGGTTTCTTGCTTTGCCCTTGCTGGTCTGGTATGTGTCTGAAGCTGTGCTTGTCATCATAGAAACAACTCTGTGGTCCCACAATAGAGCCACTCTCCCGTGTCCATTTACAGCGCTCTGTCTCTGACCTGTACGGCCAGAACTTTAGAGGAGGTTATTTGTGTATTTGAAATACATTTGTATAAAGTGAGTTTCATGTTCAATTCCTCTTGTGACTTCTGTAGAAAACTGCACATGGTGAGTGATTTCTCAGAACCTGTGGAAGCTGAGCTGTGCTGTGTTCCTGCAGCACTGAAGCCCAGGCTGGTGTTGGTCCCGTGTGGAGGGCAGAGTCCGCTGGATCCAACGGTCCGGGTACCGCATCACCAGCTTGGTGCTCCCCAGCTCCAATTCCCCTGGCCAGGAGTGACACATGGACGTTGTTACAATGCTCACGCTGCACAAGAATGGGACGATGGCCGGGACAGTTGGACATTCAAGAGAATGTGAAGGCTCAGACTAATCTCTGGAACAGCTTACCTCTTCATTTCAGGAACCGCTCAGACCCTAGAAATGTTTTACTCAATGTTAAACACCCAATCTTTCTCACTGACTTTCATTTAGGGACATAGCATGCCCATTTTACCACAAGTTGATATGGTTCCTTGGGGTCTTAATGAAATGTCTGTAACATACTTTGGTCAAAATACCACAAGGATCATATAAAACAGCCCTCCACCGAGTGACCTGTTTTGAGTGCCTGTTCCTTTAAATGCTAATGAGCCAGCTCCCCCTCTCCCCATGATTTTAAACGATATAAATTACATATTTTATATGATATAAATTATCAAATATGCATCCCATACTTTGTATTCCCTTGTTGTCCTGGAGTTTTAATTTTCCCAATCACATAATTAAATGTCCCCTCTGCCCATCCACTACAAGCACACAAGCAGACAGACAGAGAGAGAAAGAGAGGTGGGGGGCTATGAAGACCATCATCTACCCCGGACCCCGACATTCAACGGGTACAACAACAAGCGGAGAAAGCAGAATCGCGGGCTGACCTTATATGTACAGTCTATGGGGCTGACCAGCGCGAGAAATGCTCGTCCCATGTGAACAGCCAGGCGGCTGCGTGCTGGAGAACGGCGCTGCGCTGCCTCGCAGCGGCGCTTCCGCGTCCGTGTACCGGCGGAACTACTGTACCCGGCGGAACTACTGTAACCCGGCGGAACTACTGTAACCCGCGTAACTACTGTAACCGGCGGAACTACTGTAACCCGGCGGAACTACTGTAACCCGGCATACAGTAGAGCTGAACACTGCGGAAGTCTTCCACACAGCTGGCAGTGTGGAAGACCGCTCGAGCAGCGCAGCGCCGTTCTCAAGCGCGCAGCCGCCTGGCTGTTCACACGGACGAGCATTTCTCCGCGCTGGTCAGCCCCATAGACTGTATATAAAGGTCAGCCCGCGATTCTGCTTTCTCCGCTTGTTGTTGTACCCGTTGAATGTCGGGTTCGGGGTTACAGTAGCGCTGAACACTGCGGAAGTCTTCCACACTGCTGTGCGCTGTGTGGCGCTGACACAAATTCCAGCTCACGCACGGGAAGCGGCGGTCGCTCCCGAGCAACTGCTGCAGCCTCCCAGTCCCAACGATCCAGACAAATGCCACATGTGAGTGAATCGCGAGCTGACCAGCGGAGAAATGCTCGTCCCGTGTGAACAGCCCGGCTGCGTGCTTGGGAACGGCGCTGCGCTGCCTCCGTGTAAACACGGAAGTAACGAGTGTGGGGGACGGTGGGGGTGGGCCAAGACCATGTGGGAGACTTCCAGTTCCTTGTTACGACACAATACCCAGGAAGCGCAATCGAGTCGCTCAAGCATGACGTTTCTGACTTAGAGGAACTATAACAAAACGCGAGTGTTTTTCCCAGAGTTTTTGGGTTGGTAGACATGCCAGATACCCACATTAACCTGTAGAAGCACTAACAAAGTGGAATTTGCATGCTATGTCCCTAGTCGAGTTTGAGACCTGGATTTTATCTGTTACTGTGCAATATTTTCATTCTCAAATATCTATGATGTCATATTACTTTTTCATATTCCCTGTTTTATATATATTAAATTTTTTAATATTCATATTTTACACATTTTCTTTCTTTGGTCAGCTGTGGTTGTTTTGTTACATGAATAAACTCTGTTCTCCTACCAGAGCCGAGCCGGTCCATGACTCACCTGCAGCTTCTCCAGGGGGCTCTGGCAGCCATGTTGGCGTTCTTGAAGTTGTGAAGGCACAGAGCGTTGGTGAAGGAGCTCTGATGCTCTCCCTATCTCACAAACCTGTAACCGTGGAAACACAAAACCTCAAACCTCCGGCAGAAGAGTGTGAGTACAGACAACGCTGACCAACTCTTTTACTACTGCTGGCAGTGATAAACTTGCTATACATTCTACAAGTACTTTAACTATTAAAACTAAGCAAAACTACCTCTTACTACAAAGAACTTCTGTTCTAACTACTGCTACTGTAATACTACTATCTACTGTGTCATTGAATACCTTTTATAACTTTAATTTTTAATGTGGGTAGGTACCACTGTTTCTCATAACACTGTAAAACATCTTCTTTCTAGTTATTATCAGTAAGTTTTACCTACCTGCTGATGCCTCCTCTTAAAAATGCAGGTGTATCTTAAAATGCCCTTTTGTGGAGATTCCTACTCTGATTTATTTGAGACATCATTATAAATAAGTGCAGGGACTCATTTGAGTGCACAAGTAAGACAGACTGTAAGAAAATAAAGATGGTCGCCACGTCTGCACTTCTCCCACTGTTCAGAAATCAAGCTATAATATCCCAGACCACGAAACGCTGTCATCTTTGATCACAATCTGCACAGTTCAGTGATCAGGAGTGGAGCCAAGGTGTATATGACCTATACTCCGCCAGCCACCAGAGGGCAATGGGGCGATTTGGCTCACTTGCAGAAACTGTCCTGTCGTCCATCTTTAGTTACAGTCAGAAGAACAATCAGCATTCTGTTGAGACATTACATTGACTCACTTTATGGACAAAAGTATTGGGACAAACCTCTTAATCATCGGCTTCACTCAGTCCCTGTACTGCATCGGTTAGTTCAGTGAAGGAAAATCGTAATGCTTCAGCTAGCAAGACATTTTTGGTAATTCTATGGAACAGTTTGAGGAAGGCCCCTCTTCTGTCCCAGCATGACTCTGCCCCAGTGCACAAAGCAAGGTCCGCAAAGTCCTGGTGAGGCAGAACTGGACTGACCCACACAACCCCATCGGACCCCTTGGGATGAACTAGAGCGGAGAGTGTGAGCCCTCTCGTCCAACATCAGTGTCTTACCTCACAAATGCTCCTCTGGGAAAGGGCAAACACTCTCCAAACTTATGTAAGCCGTCCTAGAAGAGTGGAACATGCCACAGCTGCAAGGGGGACTACTTTAATGGCTATGGATTTAAAAAAATGGGATGTACCAGCTCCTGTAGTGTAGGTGACCCAATACCTTTATCCATTGTGCCTCTAACCATAATAGTTACTGCTTGCCTAACCTTAATCTAAACCTAACCTTAAAACGTCACCTTACAGTATGTTGTGAGGGCGTGCTATCCCCACAACATAAGTACAACCTGGATCACACACACATGCAGACATATTGATTTTACGTTTGAAAGAGATCCAGAGGTCTTTCTCTCTGTAACTTCTACTGTAATGTTCCCAACCCCACAGGGAGCGACAGCTCCTGGAAAACAGAGGAGGAAAGAAAGGAGGAGGAAAGAAGGAGGAGGTGGAGATGGGGAGGTGGGGTGAGCGGGAGGAAAGTCATGGATCACAGGAAGTCAAAATGTGGGAAGGTGATACATAAAAAATCATCATCTTCCTACCCACAGAGGAGACTGTGTTTATTCTACATTGTACAAGACTTTTATAAATAGAAATACAGTTAGTATCTTCTTACATTTCAAGCTCACAACATACCCTGTATATATATATATTTTTTCATTTCCTAAATGACGATGGTGTGATTATGAGTATTGTTCCAGCAGGTTTTCTCCGAAAGGTTGTCATCATTTTCCAAGTCTCAAAATCCAAATGACTGTATCATTGTTTCTGTAATAATATGCTAATGTCCTAACATGTGTTGTATGGACTACATTATTATGGAATGGAGCATGATCGATCCAAACATATTTACAAAGTTGGCAGTGGTATATAAGTTTAATCAAATTTAGGTTTTGGAGTTTGCTGCTGTTGCTAACAAAACAGTTTCCTATTAACTGCAAGAAACTTAACACTGACTGTCCCATTGCAGGTGAACTGTGTTGGTTATGGCCGTGAGGAGAGCGAGCTCTGGATCGCCTTGTGTAATAAGTGACTCCAGGGCAGCGTAACGCTCTGAGGCAGAGTCCAGGAGGACTTCAGAGGCGCTGTCACTGGGTGCTCGAGTCATAACCATGTTTTGAACTGTGCTCAGAAGCTGTCGTCATCTTCCTGAGCAGTGGTGATTTGTCACAGGCCAGAATGTCAGAGTAGCAAAAGCCCTACAGCTTCTACTGTGGAATGCCTATCTCTGGGAAGTGGGTGGACATGGTGGATACGCTCAGTGTCCCTGCGCTGCCTGTTGTCACCCCCTTCGTTTTGTTGTGAGGGTGAAGTTTTGAGCGCGGATGAATTTGGCACCGTGCTGTTTGTTTTTGTGAGGCTGGTTGCACCTACCAACTAGCCTTGGAAGTGACAACAGTTTCCCAAACACCTGTGTCATCTTCCTGATCTGCTGCATTGAAGGTTTACTTGCTGTGTCATCAGTACAACATGTGTGCGTATACATGGATGTAAGATACGTGAACAAGGACTTGAAGGTCGGATGTTCTTCCTGGGCCTGTTCTTTCCTGAAAATAAACATGCATCAAGCGTCTGAAATAATCCCTGGGATTTCGCGGCGTGAATGTTTAATTGCCAGGATGCTGTAACGATGGATGCAGTCGTCAGCAGTAGAGAATTCTCGACTAGTGCTTGACGAATGTAATGTGGTGCCTTTGACACTGGAAGAAGTGACTGAATTAACTTGTGAACAACTGTAGAGCTGGTTTTAACACAAGTCTAACCTTCTCTCTTTCTGTTGCATGTGGCACATCACCTCGCTGAGATCTAGTTCCCCTAAAGTAATTATCAATATTGTTATCACAGTTTTTGGATCAAATTATTTCAATATCTTTAGCTAGAAACTCAAGCAAATCAGCGGGTTACTGTGAGGTCGAGACACGTGCATCACCTGCTGCAGGTCTCTGGTTGAGGAGGTGCTGGAAACATTCTTGAATGTTGAACTCCCCCACTCTGAGAGAGTTGTGCACGGAAAAATGTGTCATGCATCAGTGGATGAGAAGTATATGAGAAACAATGTGTTCTGGAGGATAAACTACATGTGTCATCAGTGTCAGAGTCAGGGAGATGGGAGGTTAGGAAGCTGTTTCCTCTTCCTGTCGTTAAGTAGAGAATCTATTTCTTTATTACACTCACTGAAGTTCAACTTGCTGATGAATTCAGGATAGCCAGGGGTCAGGCTCTGTGCTAGGGAAGAAACAAACTGTTCTACACAGGGGTTCTCCATTGTTGGGTCTGAAATTGAAGGATTAGATTTATCAAGTTTATAAATCAACAAAGCAGTGTGGTTGGCTTTGGTGTTGCACTGGCAGACACCTTGTAGTGTAGGTTTGATCGTACACTAGCCTAGCAAAACTACGGTGGGTAAAACAGTTCATCAAACTTTTAATCACACTAACTGATATGCAGGGCAGTGACAGTTAGGGGTTCACAACCACGGGGCTGGAAACACGCTGTAGCTCTTTCTCAGGTTCTCTTATCCAGCAGGCTGAAATGTAGAAATAACAGGTACAAGCTCTGTTCCATAGGGCCGGTGGCGCTATGTCTTCATTCAAAAGCACTTAACAGTTACAGGAAATTTCACAACTGACCAGTTTTAACATTGAATATGTGATATTCAAATATTAAAAAGAAATTCTTAAATTTTCCACAAATATTCAACTGGAGTTATTAGCAACAATAGCAATCTTTTAGCGTAACATGAGACTTAAAGTGGTAGTTATGAATAATTAGTATTAATAAACATTTAATTTATGAATAAATTAATTTCACCACATTGCACTTGTTTGTAAATACGGTTGAATGTCTACTCATTGGCAGACTAGTGGAACTGAATTCAAACCTTTGACTTGACTGAAATTCCAAATTCCACTTGTATTTCTGAAACGTTGGCCAAAAATGAAAAAATGAATATTGCATAATTATGAATTTGCCAACTGTACTCTGCCTCACGCGGGGCTCCATTATGTTGTGCAATAATGCATTAAACGTGATACCATAAAATGGTGTGCCTTTCGGCATTCAATAAATTGGTTATTAAAATAAAATATTGAATATTAATATCAAAAATATATTTCAATATATTTTCAATTGTTTGACAGGGAAGCTGTGCGCAAACAGGAATATAATATTCATGTATTTAAAAAAGGGCACTTTCTCTCGAGGAAGGAAAAGGGCAGTGGCTCAAGCCCCCTTTGGTGTCTATGTGTGCACATGCCAGCCTCCATCAATTCAATCTGCCTCAATTCAATCGAGCTGCAGCAGAGTTCAATCACTCATAGAAACCAGTCACTAAAGCAATGGTTCTCAAATGGGGGTACGTGAAGGCACTCCAGGGGGTACGTGAGATTTAAAATACATTTAAAATTAGCATCCATTCAAAAATCCTTTAAAAATTGTTATTTAATAAATATTCAATAAAATACAAGTGTAAGTTCATGAACTGAATTTTATATTCAGCAGGCTATTCAATTTCATTATCCTAAAAACCCAGAGTCTCCCCCATACCAGGATGGTTTGACCCAACCTGGCACACGTCACCTGTCGTCACGTGTCATCACTGCCGCCTTGAAAACTCAAACAATGGAGTCGCGGTTGAAGCGCAGCAGCGATGCCGCTGAAAACACGAGGGACAAGAGCCAGAGAAGGCGAAACCAGAGCCGGCAAACTTCCGTCAGTATCCACAACAATATGTTTTCATGGGATTTAGGTCCACGAGCTGCCACCCACCCAAGGCTTGCAATAGGAGCATGTCCCCCGGAAGATAGTCGAGACTTTAACTGATGTTTCAAGGTTTGTTTGGCTTTCTAAACACCGTGAGCTCGTGCCTCTTCCGGAGGGGCGCTAAAACACATTCATAACAGAAGTCGCGTCTCTACCGGAACCTTTCAAAATAAGCATGCAATACAAAAACGGAAATGAAAATGTCTGACCTTAAAGCGAGCAAATGTTCACAATAAAATAACAGAAAGACACTTCCCAACAATATTAACAATAACATAGATTAGATTTACACTTTGTGTTTTTCTGTAAGGAGAGATTAGCCAACAGTGGCATGAAGCCAGCACATCTTCAGCAGCATCTCCAGACAAAACATGAAAGTCATGTTGGTGAGCCACCTGAGTTTTAAGAGGAAACTTTCTGAATTCAGGTCATCTCAAGACCGCGATCACGAAAAGCCTCCCGAAGCAAAAACGGAAACAAAGCTACCTGTCACTTATCAGGAAAAACTCCTGGAAGTGTCATCTGACCAAGAGCCTCCAGATGATTTGCCACATCCACACTCACACAGTTTTGGGTGTGTGTGAAGCAGAACACCCTCACTGGGACAGAAAGCTTTGGAGCAACTACCACCCTTTGCCTCCACATATTTATGTGAGGCTCCTTCTGCAATGACTGTGATCAAAACAAAGCAAAGAAACAGACTGTGCCTGGAGAAGGAAGCTTGATCACAGCAGTTGCTTCCCTGCCACCAAGACTGACAAAAGATCTCAGTGAAGCACAAGCACAAGTTTCTCACTAAAATGTAAATGCAAGCACTCACTCAGTTCAATGCAAGCTTAATGTAATCTTCAGTGTTGACAGTTTGTAAATTTAAGATCAGTATTCTTTTAGATCCTTAAAGAAGATATTTTAAGTTGTATTTTGAGCTAATCTTTTATTTAAATTAAGTTAATGATTTATTTTTTGTGAAAGAAGTGTTTATCTATAATTAAGTTCATGAGTTCAGTTTGAGAACATATCTTTATTATGATCCCAAAAAAAAGAGGTCACTTTAAGTTGATAATTATTTTTATGTACACAAATCTTTATTTATAATTGAGATGGTATTTCTTTTAATAAGTCTTTAGTTATTTTAAATCTTTTATTTCCAAATAGTTCAAGAGAGACCACTGGAAATGAGCAATGTTATGGACATTGATGGAGTTTAAATTTGAAAGTGTCTAGTTACAAAGTTGAATAAATCAGACACTAATGGCACAGCACTGTGGATTACATCTTTCTTTCAACCAAAAAATGCTGCGCTGGTTAGGGTACTCGGCTGAAGTTTTTTTAAAGGGGGTACATCACTGAAAAAGGTTAGAACCACTGCGTTAAGCTACCAGTTGACATGGACTAGGCGTCAGGCCTGCCTCATATACACACATTCACACAGCACGCAAGTGTAGCCCACACTGCAAAATCAGTCAAAATACATCCTGAAGGCTGCAATATTGTATATTGTAGAAGTGCTATAGAAAAGAGATTGTACACTTTGTATAACACTGTAGTGGCTCATTGGAGTGACCTGCTGTTACCTTTTCTAGCCAGTAGGGAGGTACCCAGTCATCCTCTCTGGTGAATCTACTCTGTGGAGAGTTTGTTTACCTGTCTGCATCCTGTCGGCCATTTTGCTGCTCAAGCTACAAGCACACTACCTGCTTTGCTCAGATTCTGTTATATCGTGTGGAAGTGTGAAGTCACCCTGCTGACCTGTTGGAAGGTGCAGGGATTCTTACTATTCAACGCTCAGGTTTTTGGTGAGAGGCGAATTCTCCGGTGCCAGAGGACATCCTGAAGAACCAAGACTCCAGTTAACACAGATGGCGAGCCAACATGCAGATCTTTGAGAGATTCAGACTGCATGTTCCTCTTCACTCACGGTGTGGTAGGACAGACACTGTACAAAGAAGGACTAGGCCCAACGATCAATCCACCAGTTTGACATTAAAAGACTGGACTCACGGACGTTGAAGGGACTTTTTGTGCACACTTTTTAAACTTTATTTATTTTGTTCATTATTTTAGGTAAATTTATGCTGTATTGTAAGTGTCAAACAAACTTGAACTGCAGGTTATGTGTTCTAATACAAGTTCATTCAAAGTAATCCCGGTGT
The DNA here is from genome assembly GCF_022539355.2 of Hippoglossus stenolepis. Classification (NCBI taxonomy): domain Eukaryota; kingdom Metazoa; phylum Chordata; class Actinopteri; order Pleuronectiformes; family Pleuronectidae; genus Hippoglossus; species Hippoglossus stenolepis. The sequence goes on from NC_061484.1 coordinate 28,242,976, forward strand.
TAATTCGTTACTGATATTCAAGTCCAGGGCTCCTGTTTACCTCGTATCTCTGATCCTGCTCCACATTTACACTCTTTCTAGTGTAACCAAGGGTCACACAAGCATTCATCCACCTCGTCTCTGCAACGGGACCCACTTAAGCAGTTCAACTCACGGGAACAGGACAATAAATATGTGCGTGTTGGAAGTCACGTCTGACTAGCTTTATTATGAAAAGAACGACGAAAGACAGAACAAATGGCTAAAAGTGAGATTAAAATATAGTAAAGTTTCAAAACAATGGCAAATAGGAACAAATGAGCTTCACATTTAATGTAAAAATAAAATATATGAACTGAATAAAAAAACAACTTTTTAATGATCCTGAAAGAAAATCTGCTTTGTTGCAAAGAAACTACATCACAAAGTTAGAAAAGAGAGTTGTGAGTGAACAACAAATTAAATAAACAAGACTATAAATATGAATAATGTTGTGAAGAAAAAGAAAAGTATAATTAACATCAGTCTCCTAAAGGTGCAGCAAACAAACTTATTATGTTATTAAAATTACCAAAACTAATATAACAATGAATCAATCATCCTAATGAAGAATAAGTAATATATAATCTTTTTGTATAACTTATAAACCTGGATCACAGCAGTACAACATTATTCTGTTCGTAACAACATTGAGCTTCACACCCTGAGAGAGGCGTCAGAGAGGGAAAATGGCCGCCCGTGTGAACATGGTGGATTAAAACACACCTAACTCCCTTCTTCTTCACGTGTTTAACACGATAGTGTGAAAATACCACCAAAACACTAAAGTGAAATCAATGGGCCTGATGCAAGCCCAGACAGACACCAGAGGCAACACAGCTCATCTGGTGTCAGCAGTTCTATTTGTGTTAACGGTCACATTCAAGGCGTTCATCACGTAAGTAGCAGCTCACATCCACATGAGGTCCCTCCAGTCCTCCAGGAGGAAATGAGGACAACTCCTGATCGGCTGATGATGCGACTAGGAAACAATAGTGTAGAAACAGAAAGAAGTGAAAGAAGACAGAATCCTCTCTGTGGTTTTATCAGTAAAACTCTCTACTACCATCTAGTGGCAGCAGTGTCACACTACATCTAACTAATAATGCTTGTTTTGATTATTTTATGAATAGAAAAAGTTAATTACAAGTTTACAGTTTGTCGACCGTCTGACACACACCGCAGATATTTTCATGTTTGAAGCTGCAAGTTATAAAATGTTTGATTTTTCATTCAGGCTAAATGTGGCGTTTTTAACAACTTCTACAAGTTGCTGATATATTTCAGATAAAGTCAGTCTGAAGTCGTTTGGATTCATCCTCGGGGCAATTTATCCATTAGCTGTCAAGACAAGTCACTTAAAACTGAACATTCACTTCCAACAATGATGCTAGAGAGTCTGACTGTCACCAAGTAGGATTCATCCTGTGGGGACCATGAACAGTTGTATGAACTTCTATTCAAATCCATCCGCAGCTGTTGAGATATTTCCATCGGGACTGAGGTGATTTCCAGGCGTTAGTCTAAACAGTAGGAGGTTTTTTGACTGTGCTGTACAATGCAGCTGGATCCTCTCCAGTGTCCTGACCTCTGGTTCTGAAGGAGATAAAACAAATAAATGATCAGAGTCATGGAGACGTGGCATTAAAGGAGACATATTGAGTTTCAAGTTCTGCAAAGTTAAAAGCCCAAAGTCTGAGCTCTCCTGGTAAACAGGCTCCTCTGCCCCACAGAAAACATGTGAAGCTCCTGAAACACCTCACCAGTAGTCCCACCCGTACCTCTGCATCATCGGCGGGAAGCCAGGGCTGTAGCAAGCGTGGCACAAAGCAGTAAGCGTAAACAGTGGTCGTTGAACACCTTGTGTTACGAAGTGTTGCAACAATGTTAGCGGAGGAGGTCATTCTTGGCGTTCTGCGTGGAAAACATCTGGAGGTAGATGATGTGTGGGTTAAAATACGTGTTAGATGCTTCAATACAGGCTGAATGTCACAGTCTCTGCTTCCGTCGTCTGGAACAGCCAGCTTCTAACACCAGCATCTGTAGGAACTTTAGAATCCATTGTGTCACTGCCTTTTAGAAACAGTCGCTGCTGATTGAGGAACACCTCACACCACCAAACAGAGCCCGCTGCACACGGGTTCCAAACAAACATGTCGTTCACCACGGAAACGCTAGTTAGATATAAGAAATGATTTGATTGAATGTGTCCCTTGTAAAGTAGAGAGTGGAGGATTTCCTACACGCACAGGAAGTGGTTAACCAATCACAACCAAGGTGGGTCGGGTGACCAATCCAGAGCAGACTGGGCATTATCAGGAGGGCCTTAAAGAGACAGGAGCTAAAACCAGTGTTTGAACAGAATGAAGAGGAGCTGCAATATTAGACAGTCTGAAAGTGATGTTTTCTGAACATTAAACATTTTTAAAAAGTCACTGCACTAATTAAATGATCAAACTGAATATGAGCAGAATATAATACTCCTTTAACAAATACACATTTTAAACAAAACAAGAAAATGAAAGTGTAAAGCAAATGACTTCTATAGGATATATCTCTGTTTATGATGTTTTTGTGGTGGTAAGGATAATGGTCTGAATGAAGAGCTGCTCACCTCGGGGCAGATCTGTTAAAGTTGACAGAAGCGTGCAACCTCCTCCGCCTCCTTGTGTTTGCTGGGTTCAGCTGATCCGGCGTGGGAGTAGATGGGATCCGTCTGACTCTTCATGAAGTGAACACTGGCATAGTGAGGTCACCCGAAGTTTTCCCTCCGAAGTCTACCAGATTGGAGTAGGCGCTGCAAGCACAAATTTGCTTTTGAATCTTGGACATGGCAGTATGGACAACGTTAGAGTCCAACTTCTGCTGACTATTGATTTATTTAAACCACCTCCTTCTGCACCAGAGCGTGTTTTTCAGGACAGAAGCTTATGTGGTTCTACTAAAAACAAAAAGGAGGAAGGTCTTCAGTTTGAATTCCAAACCACGAACCACTACAAACTTCTCACTTAGTGTGTATGTGAGCCACTTGTGTGTGCACTTTCACATCGGTTGTGTCCAGATAAGACTACATCTGGGAGCTGGATGTTCCGCAGTTGGAAGTTTGGTCGAAACAAGTTGTGTAACATCATTTAGTGGGAACAAGCTACACACAATATAATCCTGAACCCCAAAACTATCTGTAAGCAAATCATTGATAAAAAACTCTTTTAGCACTATATATTGGTATATAGTGTGTATTATCATTTAGTGTGTAACACTTTAATACAACTGCAGGTCTACAGACACAGAGGCACTTAAAAAAGAAAATTGAGCTCACAGGAACTAGAAGGAGCGAAGGAAGGGGATAGGCCCACACCCCCTAACTCCCTTCTTTCTCTCCAGTCTTATTCGACCAACTAACAGTACACAACTCTCCGTCTGGCTGATGCACCCTTCTCACCGACACTCCAATGCCACAGCGCTATCTCTCAGAAAGCCCAGCATTAACACAATTACCTCAAAATTCATGAGGGCAACATACTCACTAAATACAGATATGAAAGAACACGACTGCTCTGTCGATCAACCTTTAATTATAGAGCTGCATCCACCACGCAGCCAACACTGACTTTATTTGTCCCAGCGACACAGACCCTAAGACAGCAGTCTCACACACACTTAGTCTCAAACAGAACAATGCAAAATCAACGTGTTACACAGCCACACCCAATGGTGATCTGCTTCCACATTACAGTGCTCCTGAAAGATATCTGAACCAATCAACACAATCTTTCACAAACTTTGACTAAATTTAAAGCAGCACATGTTACAACTCAACAAACTTAGAGCAGCATCCAAAGTGTCATGGATTCAGCAAAAGTGTTGAACAAACCGCACAGCACAGAAAATTATAACACTCAGCGATTTGCTTAAATGGATAGATTACAGAAGGAAATTCAAACACCAGATGATTGTTTTTACAATGGCAATTTTGACTGTGATTTTAATAACTAGTTTTAATCTTCACATGACAGAGAAAGGGTTTGACATGAGAAATAGTGGCGTTTGAAAGGATTGGAGCTGAACTGCCTGTCTCACCTGCTCACTGTGGTCAAGTCTGTCCCCAGGATCAGCAGATTGCTGAGAGTTTTCTCTTTCTGATCAATTGAACCAAATAACAAACAATATACATAATAATCGAGTTGATTTAATTTAACATGACAGATTTTCAGGAATTCGATGCATTACAAGCTTTAGTGGAACAGACACTCACCTGATCAGTAGGAACAGGAGAGGAGAGTCACAGAGAGGAAAACTGCAGCGGCTGATCAATGAGTGCTGATTTCCATGGCGATACTTAAAGGTGCAGGACCGAAACATTTTCAAAAATAACTTTTTGTCATGTTTGCTAAACCTGTCTCGATGTTCTGACTAAATACAAAGACAGTTTCTTTTCTAATAAAACGTGTGAAGAGCCCTGTTCAGAGTGGCCTGTTTGTGGGCGTGTTTCTTAAAATGTTAATGAGCCACTGCTCCCCCTGCTGGGAGGTGTATGCGTGACGTGTGCACAGGAGCAGGGTTTTGTTTTCACCAGGGTACATCCCTGAAAAACGGTTGAGAACCACTGCTCTAAATAATCCTGACTGTTTTCATCAGTTTCAGAATTATAAAGAAAGTGATTCAAACAGGCTCCTGGCTCCACCCCTTTATCAGGATTCCTGCCCATATTTTATGAGTTTGAGGAAAATTTAGTTTTTAGTTTTCTGGTGTAATTCTGCTGAAATACAAATAGATAAGGAGTGAAAACATTTATTTAAGAAAGAATCATAAAATCACGATACATAATAATTCATCATCCATGTAATAACCACATTAATATCATGTATAAGACACGAGATGAGTCACGTGGTGTTACCACAGCCTCAAAGGCTCATCACCAAGACGTCCAACATAGTTCAGAGGGTAACAACAACAAAAAAATCAATTTATTGCAGAAAAGACAACAACTTCAACAACAGGCCGGCAAAATGGACAAAAGAAGGAAAACCCAACACACCAACCCACAAAGGGTCGTAGGACCTGAGAATCTTCCTTCAACCTAAACCAACATCAGAACTAAAGCTCACAGAAATAAAGCTGCGAAAACTGGACGACTGGACCCATCAGAAAAGAAAAAGAAAAGAAACAACACAACAATACTCTTGCTCTAAAGGTCATGCTGTACAAACTGCTGCTGCTGCAACCGGGGATGGAGATACTTCCTGTTTCCTCTCACGTACTTTCATCAACCAATCACAGTGCACCTGAGGAGAAAAGAAAACAGGAAACCATGAGTAGAAAGGAAATGTGTGGGTGGTTTCCTCTTCATTAAAGCGTGGTCTTTTAGTTTGAGAGCTGGACTTGCACGTTCAGATTTCGTGGCGTTTTTACTCAAAACCCTGCGCTTGCACTCACACAGCTCCTGCTGGTGCTTGGATTTGCTCTGCTTGTGCTCAAACTCTGCGCTTGCACTCAGATATTTTGTTGCTTGGACAGATTTCCTGTATTTAATAACTACACACTATGGTTTCTGTAAAACTCTCTTGTACGGATGTACTCTGAAGTCGTCCATCTTGGTTATGTTTGTCACAGTGGCTCTGACCTGAGGCTTCACACCAGGTCTTCCTGCTCCTCTGTGTCTTCTGTCTGTGCTGCAGCAGCGGCGTTCTCATACTCAGGACAGTTGTGTGACTGATGGGGAGAGATGAGAAAATATTAAGCCTCACTGGACTTTATTCATGAAACCTGCTTTTAATCACAATTCATTAAAATAAGTTTGAACGTTGTTGCCCCCTGTCCATTCGTTTGTTTGTTCATCAGCAGGATTACACAAAAACTGATAAACTGATTTCCACAAAACTTGGTGGAAGGATGGGACATGGGCCAAGAAAGAAGTGTCAACGCACTGTGACGTCACCCATTGGTTTGTGAGCTGCCATTTTGAAGCCTCCATTTTGACATGTTGTCCAGCGCCATCTTGGTTTTTTGAAACCAGAAGTAACCATATTTGGAGGAGAGGGGGTGGAGCCTGACTCAGGGCCCAAGGACACAGCCCGCCCACCTAAACCTGCGACCTGCACCCAGTACTAGCTGTCAATCACACGGTATCCATGCCCCAATGCCTGCGGTGCTTTATGGTCTGTTTGACTCTAAATGGATCATTCACTTCACTTTCTAGACCCAGAGTCTACGTCCATTTTAATATACGGTCAATGGAAAGAACCTTTTACATTTTGGGGCAGATTCAGACAAAGTAGCTGATCCAAGAAATGTTTTATCTCTTTCTCTAACATTGTGAGATGAAAACAGTGATATGGAGTCATTCTTTTGGCCTCACTGTCTCTCACCTCTATCATCTCCACAGCTTCATTCGCTTCTGATTTCAAGCTCAGAGTTTTCTTCATCCTGGATCGAAAACAACAACAAACACAACATTTGACAGAATGAACTTCATAACACTGAAACTAGTGTTTGAAGACATTTGAAGAAGACAGTAAAAGAGCAGAGGGTGAACTGATGGATTTGTATTGTTTTACCTCGTCCACAGAGTCCAGACAAGCACTGGAACCAGCACGACCACCAGAGTCAGCCTGATGATATTCATGATTATCACTGACTTCCCTAGACAACAGACAGGAGACATTAGCAGTGTGGTTAGACTGATGACTCAGTTTGCCAGGTGATGCTGTTGGTCAGTCAGTATTGTTCATGTGCAATATGATGGGCTTGATATACAGCTGTGACACATCTGGAAATCCTGAGCATTGATGGTGAAGGTTCTGGTGCAATGAAAAGGAGGGGGTAGGCTGTAAAAGTCAGAGTGCTAAAATCACCTGCTCCAACAGTCAGATGTAAGGTGGCCTCACTATGTCCTTGTGTGTTCTGGACCTCACACTGATAATTTCCACCATGTTCAGCTGTGATATCAGTGATGGTGAAGATTTGTCCTGATGCTTTTGGTGAGTCCTCGTCCTCCTTGGACCAGGTGTAATTAGCTGCTGGGTTAGCATCACTGCTGCCGGTTTGTGTGCATGTTTCTTAAAATGTTTCTGAGCCACTGCTCCCCCTGCTGGGAGGTGTATGTGTGACGTGTGCACAGGAGCAGGGTTTTGTTTTCACCACTGTCTGTCTGCTGAGAGCTGTTTGCTCGTCACGTGAATGTGCACAGTGAAGGAAATATCTTTCAAGTTTACTGAGGATGGTGAAAGCTTTATGGATGTTTTAACTGACGCTGGGTGGATTCCTCTTTGTGCTGCTGATGGTCTGACTGTGAATATTTATGGGGCAGACGTCAAACGACTCATATCTGCACATTTAAAATGTAAAGGACAAAGAATGGGACAGATTCAATATATCTTCACTTAATAACCTGTGTTTCACTCACATGTCACAGTAATAAAGATGTTTGCTGAACTCCTTCCCAGCTCATTCTCAGCTGTGCAGTAATACTCTCCAGAGTCTGACGACCGGATGGAGCTGAGGACAAATTGTGTCTCTTCACTTAGAGGTTGAACTTCTTTATCTCCACTTCTCTTGTACCAGGTGTATTTAGCTGCTGGGTTAGCATCACTGCTGCAGGTCAGATTCACTGAGCTGCCCTCCATGATCTCACCAGAGGGACTCACTGACACAGAGGGAACCTTTGGAGCATCTGAAGGATAGTCTATATTAACACACAGGATGAGAATACAATCAAAACACTGTCTGTATTATTTGTTAAAAGTTTAAATTTAAATTATTTCTACATTATTGTAGCTTCATGAGGAGGAGTAAACTCACCCAATGTAGGAGAAGTGAAACGCTCATGTCCTTCTATAGCACAGTGATAGCTGTCTTCAGCATTAACGTGTTGGAGGTGAAAGTATTTTTTTCGTCCAACAAGTTTATTGTTATTGTACCAAACGTAGGAAAGATGATCAGGGAGCTGACACCTGCTGTGACAGGTCAGCTCTGTCCAGGTAGAATATGGATTGGCTGTTGATCTCCTCACATGTACCTGGAGCTGAGGGTCTGTGAACAAACATGTTATTTTATTTCAACATACACACTAACATTTCAAACTGAGTCTAATGTAAATGTTACCTGTGACAGACAGAGTGACTCCAGCTGAACCAGTTAAACTCCCATTAGGTTGGTTTGTTGTGAACCTGAACTTGTACACAGCTGAGTCGCTCTCTCTCAGGTTAGAGATTCTCAGAGTGCACTTGTTGTTTTCACAGAGATACTCCACACGACCTGAATACTCCGGATCAGTCCTTAGATCAACGTTAATCCCATTACTCTCTTGAATGAACCAGAAAGTTTCCTGAACTGTAGTAACACGGTTATTCCACTTGGATGGGTATGTGTAGGTACAGGTAATGTCCACTGTTGATCCTCTGAAGGCACAGATCTCAGTAGAAGTGTAACTCACATCCCAGTCAATCTGACTCCTTACCACTGTAACACAGAGCACATCAGAGAATCAGTAGATAAACTTATACATTTATAAAACTAACTCCATGTATTTTCTCTGGTGAATCACCAGTCGGCAGGTTTTCATTTTAAGATGATGACGATGCCAAGATGAGGAAACTTTCAGTTCACAAAAAACCCAGGGAAGTGCCCTTTAGACTTCAGAGTGAGGGAGAAACATACTGTTGGAGGTGAGGAACATGAGCTCGACCAATCCTGAGTCAGCTTCAGCTGTCAATCATGAAGTTTAATCTAATTTTAATTTCATCAAATAACTAATTAAAACCAAACTTATGAGAAACATGAACAATAGAGTGAGATAAGAACGACCTAAAATGACAGAAACCATCTTTGAGAAAAATGTATTTGACTTTTTAGATTGGTCCATGTTCCATCCACTAACATGGAGGAGACAGGATGTATGTTCTATACTGCAGCCAGCCACCAGGGGGTGATCAAGATGCTTTGGCTTCACTTCTGGGGAGCAGTCATGTCTTCAATCTTTATTTACACAAGCTGAATACTAGTACTAGTACTACACTAGTTTGTCAGTACTGACAGTAGTATCCCAAGAGTTCAATGTGCCCATGCAGAAAAAAGTATTTAAAGACACATGAAGTTATGGTACAATGCATTATCTCAAATACTCCAGCAGATGGTGCTGTTAGTGAAATACTGTAGATTAAACTCACACATTGACGGAGAGCGGAAATCCCCGTGTCCTTTAACAGCACAGGAAACTCTGTCTGCAGAATAGAAATAATCCGTATAAGATGCTCCTTCCTTCTTCTTCTGTTGATTCTTGTACCAGACGTAGTTCAGATGATCAGGAAGACGACAACTGCTCTGACACCTGAGCTCTGCATGGTAATAAGAGTCAGACTTCACTGATGTGCTCACCTGCACATGCAAATCTGTGTGTGAGAATAAGGAATTCATTTTAGTCCAAACTGACAACACACACATGCATATAAAAGTGCACAGACACACTCAAGTGAACCAAACAAGATGTAGGAAATAAATGAATGAATGTTCAGATGTAAATGTTACCTGTGACAGACAGAGTGACTCCAGCTGAACCAGTTAAACTCCCAGTAGGTTGGTTTGTTGTGAACCTGAACTTGTACACAGCTGAGTCGCTCTCTGTCAGGTTAGAGATTCTCAGAGTGCACTTGTTGTTTTCACAGAGATACTCCACACGACCTGAATACTCCGGATCAGTCCTTAGATCAACGTGAATCCCATTACTCTCTTGAATGAACCAGAAAGTTTCCTGAACTGTAGTATCATGGTTATTAAATGTGGATGGGTATGTGTAGGTACAGTTAATGTCCACTGTTGATCCTCTGACGGCACAGATCTCAGTAGAAGTGTAACTCACATCCCAGCCATTCTCACACTGTACCACTGTAACACAGAGAATCAGATTCATAACGACACCAGAGAACACTTAGTTTACTTTTTACTTTCTGTAGAAAAGAAACACATTTCCATGAGCAGCATTCCATAGCATTTCAACTGATGACTCCACACACTGATGACAATTCCTGCATCGAGAGGAGAGGAACTCAGTCATGATGATAATAATAATCATAATCATAATCATAATCATAATCATAATCATAATAATATTTCAGACTCTCGTCGAGAGAAAACTTGATCTGCCTGAATTTTTCAAAACAAAGATACAAAATAATACTGATGATAATTCCTTCATATATTTTCTTTCTGCATCACTTTACAGGTGGTGATCTGAAAATGAATGAATGGTTCATTTATATTTTTACTTTCTTTCTCAAACTCACTTCAGGTGAATCAGAAGTCCGAGTGTAAAATAGAGTGAAACATGAATGTAGACGTACAGTACCTGTCACAGTGAGAAGAAGGACAACAAATCCACTCGCTGCTGCAGTTACACTCATAGTAGCTGCTGCTCTCGTCTGTGACTTCAAACAATAAAAACGTCCACAGATAAATAATGTGCACAAGATGAAACTCAGTCACATCACAGACACGTCTACCTACAACACAGAAGAGTCTGAGAATAAAGACAGATTCTGTAAGAGAAAGATAAAGTCAAACTGTTAAACACCCCCTCCCTTCCTTCCTCTTTCCACTGACATGCTTGCTGAGCCAGAAGGTGTTAGATTAAACCTAAAACAAAGAAGTAACTTGTGTTTTGTAGAAACTGTGAATTTCTTCATTTTACAGAGTGTGAGAAACGACTTTAGTGGCTGTTCCCACCAAACCTGAATCATCCTCAACTAAAGCTGTAAGCAGCGTTGAACAGGCCTGCCCCCTCGATCCAGCCAGTGGACGCAGCGGTTTACTTTTCTCAACCGTCCGACACTGCACGATTGAGAAAGATGCTAATTCCGGCGTGGAGTGTGCAGCTGTGTACATGCTTCCTGTGTCCACTATGTGGCACCGGAGAACACACCCTGCACGCACTATGCTGCTGTATATCAAGAGTAGAACACGACATGAACATTCCTTGTAAACCGAAGGGTAATTAACACAAGGGTTACTTCCAGTGACCAGTAGGGGGCACAATGACTGTTACTGAATATGAATGATTTAATAAAATGAACACTTGAAGATGCACCAGTGTGAGAAGAACTACCAAGAATGACAGGCACCATCTTTGAGAAAAAGGTATTTGATTTGTATACAGACATGTTTTTAGCTTGGTCCATGTCCCATCCACTGACATGGAAGAGGCCGGGTTTATGACAAATACTGCAGCCAGCCACCAGGGGGTGACAGATATCATTTGGCTTCACTTTGGGGGTAGCTGTCATGTTGTCCATCTTTATATTCAGTATCAAACGTGAAGTTTAGGGAAGATTAGACGTTGTAAATTTGAGTTAAAACAAATTCCTGTTTCATGGTGAAACATCAAAGTTTGACATGTCACCATGGAAACGTGAATATATAACATGAAGCTTTTTTGTGTTCCTGGATGAGCGGGTGTCACTTCTGCAACAATCTCCTGTTAAATCTTCAAAATGTACTGATGTACTTTAATCGTCCAGAAACATTATTAGCAATAAACTTGTTGACCTAGTTTTTATGTCAAGTGCTTCATGATTCTCAGCTGACGACCTCAATAGTCCTTTAAATATTATTATGTAACAATTCTTCATTAGATTTATAAATACTACAAGACCTATATATTTGTTGACTTGTGTACTTACATTATCCAAAATATTGTTGTTGAAACCCCCCTCCAGAAAATGATTATTGGTCACTCCCATTGATTGTTATAAAATCTTTTAGCTGTTCTAATATTAGTTACAGCTAATTACAATTTATAATATTTAGAAGTGAATATTATTGTTATTTGTAACATTTTGACAGTAACATACATTACGGTTAGCGTTAGCCTAACCTGAGGCTAACTCTACACCTGGTTGAGCCTGGGAAATATTTTCAATTATGGGAGAAGAAGAACAACTTTCTTACCTTTACCTTTCGTGGCTTCCAAAGTGAGAAGTGAGAGAATTTGTAATCTGGGTTAACCAACCCATCAAGAAAGAAAACAAACCTTTACAAACACTGCACATGTCTATATGTTTTATTTCTTCTGGTTCCGTGATGCTGTAAAATCCACATATAAACAACAGATTCATGTTGTGTTTCTTCAGTGTTTGGTGACTGTGCTGTACACTGCAGATGAATCGTCCCCCTCTTCTTCACGTCTTGTTCTGTGAAGGGCAGAATAAACCACTCACACCCACAGTTTTTAACCTCAATAAGTGTAGTGATGAAAATGTTCACGTGTGGAGCTGCTCACCTTGTTGCACTGTCAAATCGAACAGCGCTGTATTCTGCCTCCTCCTCGTCTTCCTCAGTTTCTCTCTGGGGTTGAACTCGACCTATGTTGCAGTAGATGGCATCTGCCCGGTTCTGGTTGAAGCAGACGCTGGCGTAGTGGACGTCATCGTGCGGCTCTGCTGGTCGTGTGTGGGCCGCAGCTGAAATCTGGTCGTACAGTAAAATACTAGCTGGGATCAGGCTGGAATCTGTGTCTTACTCTTTACAGTGCCTTGCATAAGTATTCACCCCTTTGGACTTTTCTACATTTTGTCATGGTATAACCACAGATTAAAATTTATTTCATCGTGAGTTTATGTAATGGACCAACACAAAATAGTGCATCATTTGGAAGTGGGGGAAATATTACATGGATTTCACAATTATTTACAAATAAAAATCTGAAAAGTGTTGAGTGCATATGTATTCACCCCTTACTGTGAAACCCCTAACAAAGATCTGGTGCGACTCAATTGCATTCACAAGTCACATTTGCAAGTCACATAATTAGTAAATAGGGTCCACCTGTCTGCAATTTAATCTCAGTATAAATACACCTGTTCTGTGACGGACTCAGAGTTTGTTGGAGATCATTACTGAACAAACAGCATCATGAAGACCAAGGAGCTCACCAAACAGGTCAGGGATAAAGTTGTGGAGAAATATGAAGCAGGGTTAGGTTTAAAAAAATATCCAGAGCTTTGAACATCTCTCTGAGCACCATAAAATCCATCATAAGAAAATGGAAAGAATATGGCACAACCGCAAACCTACTAAGAGGAGGCCGTCCACCCAAACTGAAGAGTCGGACAAGGAGAAAATTAATCAGAGAAGCAACCAGGAGGCCCATGGTTACTCTGGAGGAGTTGCAGAGATCCACAGCTGAGGTGGGAGAATCTGTCCACAGGACAACTATTAGTCGTCTACTCCACAAATCTGGCCTTTATGGAAGAGTGGCAAGAAGAAAGCCATTGTTGAAAGGGATCCATAAAAATCCCGTTTGGAGTTTGCCAGAAGCCATGTGAGAGACACAGCAAACATGTGGAAGAAGGTGCTCTGGTCAGATGAGACCAAAATTGAACTTTTTGGCCTCAATGCAAAACGCTATGTGTGGCGAAAACCCAACACTGCCCATCACCCTGAGCACACCATCCCAACAGTGAAATATGGTGGTGGTAGCATCATGCTGTGGGGATGCTTCTCTTCAGCAGGTACAGGGAAACTGGTCAGAATAGAGGGAAAGATGGATGGAGCCAAATACAGGGAAATCCTTGAAGAAAATCTGATGCAGTCTGCAAAAGACTTGAGATTGGGATGGAGGTTCATCTTCCAGCAGGACAATGACCCTAAACATACAGCCAGAGCTACAAAGGAATGGTTTGGATTAAAGAATGTTAATGTCTTAAAATGGCCCAGTCAAAGCCCAGACCTCAATCCAATAGAGAATCTATGGCAAGACTTGAAGATTGCGGTTCACAGACGGTCTCCATCCAATCTGACTGAGCTTCATCTTTTTTGCCAAGAAGAATGGACAAACCTTTCCATCTCTAGATGTGCAAAGCTGGTAGAGACATACCCCAAAAGACTTGCAGCTGTAATTGCAGCGAAAGGGGTTCTACCAAGTATTGACACAGGGGGTGAATACTTATGCACCCAACAGATGTCAACTTTTGTTCTCATTATTGTTTGTGTCACAATAAAATTTATTTTGCACCTCCAAAGTACTATGCATGTTTTGTTGATCAAACGGGAAAAAGTTTATTTAAGTCTATTTGAATTCCAGTTAGTAACAGTACATAATGGGAAAAAGTCCAAGGGGGGTGAATATTTATGCAAGGCACTGTAACTTTGTTGGGT